>NW_014577550.1:163794-230764 GCF_000485595.1 Priapulus caudatus | reverse complement strand
CACAATACGCGCACTATTTCGTATCACTATTTTATCAAATTTCTCATAAAATAATGGTCGGATTTTTAATATCTTTGCAACTTTTATTAGTACAAATCTCATTACATAGGATACGAGTAACCTGGCCGCTGTAAAACTTGTGGTAAAAAGTGTTACAAATTGTAACGGAAAATCTAATTGTGGCAGTGGTGAATTGAGCCAGAGCGAGAGCGCCATCTGTCGTGGAGTTTGAGCCTTATCGCCAATCAGAACAGCAATGCGTCATGGGATAGGAAAAGGGACATTACTAGCGCCGCCGCCACGAGCGGTTAGCAGCCCGCTGCACGCAATAGGCGTCAATATGCATGCGCGATACCGTTCGCATATATTTGGTAATTAATTAGACTAATCGTGCTTAAACAAACTGAAAATTCACAGAGATTATAGCTAAGACATGTGTTTATATTCATCTAGATTTCTAGAAATGTAACTCAACTCGTTCGCGAGATATAATAGTTGGTACCCTTTCCTATCGCCCATAGCCGTGCGTATAGCTGGCTGCACTAAATAGGCGCCTATGCGCGATACCGTTCGCATATATTTGGTAATTAATTAGACTAATCATGCTTCAACAAACTGAAAATTCACAGACTAGATTATAGCTAAGACATGTGTTTATATTCATCTAGATTTCTAGAAATGTAACAACTCGTTCGCGAGGTATGATAGTTATAAATAATACCCTTTCATATCGCCCATAGCCGTCCGTATAGATGGCTGCATGCAATCGGCGCCTATGCGCGATACCGCTCGCATATATTTAGTAATTAATTAGACTAATCTACATAGGAGATGTGTATTAGTTCATCATCATTATCGTTTTCGTAACTAAAAAAGTTACCTGAAAATTTTAATTACTATTTTTAAAAACTATACTAATTAAATTAAGTGGATTGTAAAATTAAAGATTAATACAAAGCGTGTTTATAAAAATGTACAGGAAAATAAGGAAAAGCACGAATCGCGTGGGACCCGGCGGAACTAATCCGCTCAGTGGCGCTGAGGCCACATTTGAAAACAAAAGCGCACATGTTTATGATTAGACTGGTACCCGGTCTCAGCCCGGTCCCACCTCTCGGCTTAGTTACTCGATGGATGGGTTACCCATCGAGTAACTAAGCCGAGGAGTGGGACGGGGTACCAGTCTAGTTTATGATATACTTCCACAACAAGATTTATGCACAGATTTATCGTATTTCCGTGAGTTTTCTGCAATATTTAACCAGATGCCTATTTAAAATATTTGTGAAATAGCGACTACGTTACTGTACCTGCACATATATGGCGAATACTTTCTACTTATAACATTGAAAGCGTCTAGTGACATATGCATAGGCCTAGTTGTATACCGGTATATATTGTTGTATATATATAGTCAATGGCGCGCGTGTGTGCTGTACGTGCGGGCTTGATCTTGCTGCCAGTGGTTGTAGGCCCCCTAGTTGAACTTGTACTGAGTTGTAGTTGTAACTCAGTGAGTCACTCAGTCTCTTGAGTCTAGTCCGATCCGACGCAGACCCCAGTAATGCCTAATGGGTTTGCCATACCTGATAAACCCGCACCCTCAGATTAGCAAAGCGGAGTTATAAAAATATAACGTCTGCATTTGCGGACTATCTTGAGTCTTGAAGTTGTAGGCCTACTTGTGTTTGTAAGTTGTAAGTTGTGCTGAGAGGGTCTATGTCACCCAGGGTACTGCCGGATCGGTACCCTGGGTACGGTCCGGTATACCGGAACGGGCGTACTCTGGTACCAGAGCATATCAATCAACGTGATTTATATGCTCTTCTGGTACTATCTAATATGCCGGACCGTACGTCGCCTACTCCACTAACGAGTCTAGGGAGTTGCCTACGCCTACTCCCTAACCCTAACCCTAACCCTAACCCTAACCATATCAGATAGTTACCAGGTAGCTCTAGTACTATAGCCCGCGGATAGCTGCCGCAGGCTGCTACAGCTATCCGCGGGCTATAGTACTAGAGCTAGTTACCAGGTTATGTTCCGGTATACCGAACCGTACCCAGGGTACGATCCGGCAGTACCCTGGGGGACATAGACCCTATGAGCGTAAGTTGTAAGTTGTAGACTGTAGTTGTAGATGTATGAAACTATAACTTCTATAAGTATAACTATAAGTATAACTATAACTAAGCCTTATCCAAACTGCATGCAGCGCCCCTTCGTACAACTCAGGACAGGCCCTTGGAGGCTCAAGTTTCAAGAAGAGTATAAGAGCGAACTGCTTCACTCAAGGGCCTGTTAACTCAGGATACCACTGCCACAAGGCTGGTACTATTTTTCAAGTGGGTGGAGCTCCGGGGAAATCCAGCAAATGGCAATCCAACGGCCGCAAAGTCGCCGCCGAACAAAACATTCGAAATTTCTATGATTTGCATGTTTGTTGGTGGACAAATTTAGATGTTTTAAGCTGAATACGCAAAAATGTATCAAAGACAATGTTCGAGAATTAGGTATATTGGCAAGCATTCGAAAAATTCATGATAAATATTAAATAAACACGTGAACTTAGTTTAGTAAACAGCGTAATGATTTGAAAGTAGTAAATGGGCGCACAATACGCGCACTATTTCGTATCACTATTTTATCAAATTTCTCATAAAATAATGGTCGGATTTTTAATATCTTTGCAACTTTTATTAGTACAAATCTCATTACATAGGATACGAGTAACCTGGCCGCTGTAAAACTTGTGGTAAAAAGTGTTACAAATTGTAACGGAAAATCTACTTGTGGCAGTGGTGAATTGAGCCAGAGCGAGAGCGCCATCTGTTGTGGAGTTTGAGCCTTATCGCCAATCGGAACAGCAATGCATCATGGGATAGGAAAAGGGACATTACTAGCGCCGCCGCCACCACAAGCGGTTAGCAGCCGGCTGCACGCAATAGGTGTCAATATGCATGCGCGATACCGTTCGCATATATTTGGTAATTAATTAGACTAATCGTGCTTCAACAAACTGAAAATTCACAGAGATTATAGCTAAGACATGTGTTTATATTCATCTAGATTTCTAGAAATGTAACAACTCGTTCACGAGGTATGATAGTTATAAATAATACCCTTTCATATCGCCCATAGCCGTCCGTATAGATGGCTGCATGCAATCGGCGCCTATGCGCGATACCGCTCGCATATATTTAGTAATTAATTAGACTAATCATGCTTCAACAAACTGAAAATTCACAGACTAGATTATAGCTAAGACATGTGTTTATATTCATCTAGATTTCTAGAAATGTAACAACTCGTTCGCGAGGTATGATAGTTATAAATAATACCCTTTCATATTGCCCATAGCCGTCCGTATAGACGGCTGCATGCAATCGGCGCCTATGCGCGATACCGCTCGCATATATTTAGTAATTAATTAGACTAATCGTGCTTCAACAAACTGAAAATTCACAGACTAGATTATAGCTAAGACATGTATTCATCTAAATTTCACACACACGCACGCACGCATGCACGCACGCGCGCGCGCGAACACACACACACACACAGGCAGATATATATATATATATATATAGCACGGTGCCTGATGCTACAAGGTTGTGTTGTAGCAGTATGCCCTGTTGTATATAGTAGGGCAAGGGATAAGCTAACTTGAAGTTGAACTTCAGTCTCTCCTGCTAAGCCCTAGTTACTCTTTCTATGTGGGATTCATGTTGAGATTCTAACTTTTTTGGAATTAATCTAAATGTTGCTTTAGATAGCCCATTGACCCATTGGCAAGATATCTAGGTACCTATCTTCTTTTTTAGTACTCAAAGTTTCGTCATCATTTAAAATGTGACTGGAACTCACATCTGTGATCTGGAATCCATAACTGTTAAAACACAAAAGCAACAAGAGCCATCGTAGTTGCGACGTCATCTGTCAGAGAAATGGCTCTGCATAGGGATCAAGATAATTATGGCAGCATTCGGCCATATTATGATGACCCTAACGTGGTGGCTGCTGGTAAGATGTAGATAGTGTCTGTCAGACAGCTTATTTGCAAAATTCATTTTCTAGTTTAATGTTTGTTTGACACGTAGTATCATTTTTAACTAGTTAGTTTGGTTGTATATGTATGAACAATATGCACGAACAGTATGCACGAGCGCAGGTAAAAAATTGGGTACATCAAAGTTATTTAAAAAAAAGGCAAGCAGCAGTGAACAGGGTGAATGTGAAACCATATAAAGCTGGCTCCATATGACATTGCTTTGTGCGTATAAAATGCTCACATAGGTATTTGGAGGAACCGACAGCGTTAATGTGAGCATGCTTCTATTTTCGACCAGTGGACAGCCGACAGTTTAGCCAGAGATGTGACGAGGTTAGCACGCACATCTTCACGATCAGTAACAACGCGTCGGGGCTGGAGCGAGCTCTGAAGCAGGTCGGTACCAGCCAAGACAGCCTCAGGCTCCGACAAAAGATGTGAGTGCGTGCGACGTGCGGTGACTCGATACCGTGATGTTCTTTCATCACTCGACATTCAACACTGATCGCTATTGAAACTATTACGACAATCATGGTTCATAGGTTACAGAGTGTGTTCTTATGTGATGTAGAGTAATTAGTAGGGTGGTGTTCACAAATGATGAGAGATGTGTGTGGGGTCACGACTTGTGTTTTTGTGGCATCTTTGCAGCCATGGAACCCAACAGACAACAAATGCCATCATCACACAATGTCACGAACTTCTTAAGAACCTTGCCATGGTGGCTAGGCAGAGTGACAAGGTGCGTTTCCGCTTCTACAATCTATCCATCATAAACGCTCACTTGTTTCTCCGTTACAATCTGCCACTTCTTGCGGGAGATACATTTATGTCACTTCTTTGTCATTGTCTAATACTTGTGTATGTCTTTAGTCAAAGCGATTGCAAGTCGAAAGGCTTAGGAATGAGTTGAAGGACACGATTAAGCGCTATAGCCTTATACAGAAGGTATGTTCATGCAACTTTTATATTCACTATAACCAGCTGAATATAAAGTATATTTTACCCTATGTGGAATGCCTAGTAAAATATTACCTATAAAAACCACGTTTATTATAATGATAATTAAATATGTATGCTAGACTATCATTTAGTTTTTTGGTTTTATGTTTATGATAAATGTATGAATGTGTAATTCTGAGTGCACATTAGTCTTACTCGTGCAGAATTGTATGCAAGTCTTGTTACTAAATCTTGTAGAAAACTGCCGAAAAGATGAGAGAAACAATGCCAACGAAGCGACCGTTACTAGCGCCCCCTGCCAGCGAAGAGCAGCTGATTGGCTGGGGGGCAGATGACGAGGAGGAGACTGCACGACTAGTGGAGGATCAGCGGAGAAGGTGCGCATGAGCAAACGCGTTGAATTGTTGCACGGCTAACTGAAGCATGGGAATATGATTGCTTAACGACGACCACCTTTAAATACGTGGTGGTGGTACGTGATGAAGTTAATCAGTACGGGGAGCTTTTCCGCAGAGATTCTGTTCATCAAAGCAGTAGTAATATACCTAATTTTACTCCATTAGAGTACAGTTAATGTATGGCTTGTTGTCGATGTTAGTTGTTTGTCATCACAGGCAACAGTTACAGATACAGAAAGAACACGTGGACTTTGAGATCGCCTTATATGAGGAGAGGGACGAGAGAATTCGACAGATTGAGGTAAACCCAGCATGAATTGTATAATCAGTTATAAGAGTAATTTTAACGTGTAATTAAGCTGTTAGCAACAGTTTCAACAGCTGATCTAGCTATATTGGTCAAGTTGATTGAAATTGCTTAAGCTTGTCACCAGGTGGCAGTAATTGATGGTAATGGTCAATGGTCGTACAGGAGCTGTCCAATTCTGCTATTGAGACTAATGCCTCTAGACACACTATTACTGTCGCTATCTATGATACAATTACAAACATTTAATTTAATTTAAAAAAAAATCCTGGTGGTTCTAAACATTTGACGATTACAATGATTGTGCTGTTGGTGCAGGTGGTTGCATTTACTATTTAGGTTATGTGCCTGATGAGCCACTAATATATAGTTGTCGCACGCATAACATGAAAGAAATAATGCATTTATATATGTTAGCATAATATAACATGAAACATCGCTTGTGGAATAAGTAGTGACACCTGATGGCAGTTCGTAATCGGGTAAACTGTTTGCCTGTGATTATAAGGAGTGATCTTCTGTTTCAGGCAGACATCTTGGATGTAAATGAGATATTCCGCGAGCTTGCCTCTCTCGTACATGAGCAGGGCGAAGTTGTGGGTGAGTAGCCTGCTATGCCATGCCGTTCGCTGCTGTAGTGTATCAAGTAGTAACGCTAGAACATAAAGTAGTAACCCGTCTCGAGAGCGTGGTATTCTTTTCGATCACTGGTTTTCATAAAAAGTGAAACGATGCCTCCTCCCTCAGACTTATCAGCAAAATGTATTTTAACACCCCTACCCTTCTACACCTCCCGGCCTCCTTGCACCGCCCCAATTCACCACTCCATACTCATTGTTGATCCCCAACTGGAATGCTGATTAACTGCAGATACGATCGAAGCAAACGTGGAAAAAGCGGCGACTGAGGTGGAAGAGGGCGCCACACAGTTGCAGCGGGCCAGCAAGTATCAGGTAGGTCAGGTCAGGTCAGGTCAGGTCAGGTCAGGTCAGGTCAGGTAGGTCAGTTGTGCTGCCCATGTCAGCAGTGAGCCAGAATGCTGTCGATTCTGGCAGTGTTCGTCAATGTTTCCCATGCGAAGGTTACTTGAAGGTTATGCAAACATTCCTGGAAGATCGAGTGGCAGGGAATCGCTGACGAATCGTTGCGGGTGGGAGGAAATTCAATCTACACTCGCTGGTAGGTGTCGCTATAAGAATCGAAGTTTCGTTCAACCCCGCTTTTATGAACGCGCTAGCGCAACATAACCAGCACCACTATCTTTGCTGAGCGATGATGTGATTGGTGGTTAAATGCTGACCAACGCTTGCTTTCTTTTTACAGAAGAGCTATCGCAAGAAGCTGTGCTGCCTTGTTGTGATCCTTAGCATTGTCGGCGTCATCATCACCATAATAGTCGTGCTCAGTGTGAAAAAGTAACGGATTGCTCAACGGAGTCAAGCTTCTCTACGCGAGTGTGACCACATCATGTAATATTTTTACGCCCGGTAATTTCGAGTCGACTATCTAATTGAGGCAGCAGGTAGCTGATGTAATCGGTGCTGATGCTGTGTGGTCAGTGTGCAGTGGTCAGTGTGCAGTGGTCAGTGTGCAGTGGTCAGTGTGCAGTGGTCAGAGTGCAGTGGTCAGTGTGCATTGGTCAGTGTGCTGTGGTCAGTTTACAGTGGTCAGAGTGCAGTGGTCAGTGTGCAGTGGTCATTGTGCAGTGGTCAGAGTGCAGTGGTCAGAGTGCATTGGTCAGTGTGTATTGGTCACTGTGCAGTGGTCAGTGTGCAGTGGTCAGAGTGTAGTGGTCAGTGGTCAGAGTGCAGTGGTCAGAGGGAGGTACACCGAGTTCATATGGATTGATGGTCGTTTCTCGAAAACCGACGGACGCGTGAGAATCACACAGACCAATATAAATTGCCTATAAACCGCAGTGAATTAATGCAGTCGTTTAATGTATCGGGGACGCCGCATCTCTGCATGAATGATTTCTGCCTCAGCTATTTATTCACTGACACTATTAACGAATGTCTGCATTATCAATCTAGTGACAGGTGTCATTAGTGAAATGTCAGGCAAGATCGTGAAGATTGTTTAATGATATTCGAGTTGTAAATATTCGTATCGGGAAGATTTGTGATTGTAAACAACCGTTTTCACATATTCTCTGAAAATGATAAATATAATAATACATTATGTACCAAATGTTGCTTTCATGCTACATTTCTGTACGAAACAATCAGATGAATTAAGATGAATAAAGTGCTTGTCAAGTGTATAAAAATGTTTCGTTTTTATTCCAGTAAATAAATTCTTTCACCATTCGGATTCCCTCAAGCAACTCAGATATTTCTCCTGAAACCAGATTGCATTTGCAGGACATAATAAAATGTCATGTCTGTGTCCATATTTCAACCCTCTTTTGGCAACCTCTGAGCTAGCCATGTATCACACAGTCGGTTAAGTAAATTACTCGAGTTGCTCAGTTTAGCTCACAACATGAGATCCTTATACTTAAGCCATTGCTGTTAATTCATAATAAAGTTTCCCAAGATGTCGGAAACCCTTTTAACTAAAACAATACATAATGAATATTTTTACTGACGTACAAACACTGACCTTAAGGAAGAAACAGTGTGTTAGTACACAACCTAAAACAATTACATTGTTATTACCTTAACGTTTAACAACCCATACGCAATTTTTTGTTGCTTTGCAGGCATAGACGTGCAGGGGTGACCCAAACAGGGGATACATATGTTATCATACAAACAGTGGAAATATAGAAGTCACCTACACCATGATCACACAAGGAGTCACGCATGCATCATCTCGAGATCGCGAGTAGAGGCGGAACAAATTTATTACCGCCGAAAATGTCAAGTTTATTACTTTAAATAACATGTTAGTAAGGACGGGTCAGAGCATGCAAATGTAAATTCAATGTGTGCGCACTTGACGGCATTGCAGCCTGCATAGACATAAGAGATTGCACAGGAACATCATGGCGTCCTCACACTTAGCTTTCCATCTATCATTCCTGTCCACTAACACAATATCTCTCAGTCCCTCTCTCTCCCTCACTCCCCCCTCTCTCTCTTCCTTCCCCTTCCAGCCACACGTCCCTCTCTCTTTCTCTCTCTTTCTCTCTCTCTCTCTCACAACCACTCTCTTCCTTTCTATCTTTCTATCTCTCTCCCCCTCCCACAGGCCTGAAACCAAAACTCCCGCAGTCTGTTGAGATCATGTAGGTTCGGGTCGTGGCAATCTTCTCTGCAGCTTCCCGCTAGGTTTACAGGTCGTAGGCACTAATACTCTGCTGTAGGTATTCCTCGTACAGTTGCTTCTGTAAAGCAGTGAACACAGTCATTAGCGTTTCACAAGCTACTATTCCAGACCCGCTTAAGTATGCACAAGGTCATTATATTATTCACTCACGATTTTGTCGTATTAAAATATTATCGGTGGATATCATATAATATTATCAGAAGTCTATCAATATATCAATATATATTGATAGACTCCTGATGTTATACACGGTATTATATTATAATAATAGATCTATTATATGATTATAATGATTGTTATGGATTTATTGATGTAAAGTATTGAAGCGTGGTTGCAGAATTGTTCGTTGCTTCAGTTTGTCGCACCAGGTGGCAGCACCGGGTCTCACTCAGCCACACGCGGTTCATACCTTCAGAGCTTTCACGTGATTTTCGATGTAGTCACGCGTCTCTGGTAGCACTCGCTTCTCCTTCTTACTCAGCGTGGGTTGAAGCCTGTGGACAACAACTTATGTGTAAACCTACCATGATTCACACACCTATCACAATGACACAGAGTATTATATCTACGATACATATCCATGCAATGGAGTTTACCAACAACGCTAATGCTTACTGCATTACTCTACTATTATACCGTATGTTGTTATAGTACTTAGTGATTTTAGCGTGAAGAAACAGATTTGCTGCTATACCTGGTAGTGAGTTTAGCTAGAAGCACCAGCACGAGGGAGAAGATAAGTAAACCTCCGATCACCTGCAGATTGTAGTCCTGCGGAATGGCATCCCACAACTGCAGCGTGGGACCCTGTCAACACAAACTATCTCCGTCAGACGAGCATACACACAGGATCGACTTTACCCAACATCACGTCGCCGCACGCAGCTGAATGACTTTGCACAGCCCATTTTGTTTGTGTCTCTATCTCTTACATTTGTCATTTTAGATTAATGAACCAATCAAGTTGCATTACATTGCCGCGAATGATCGATACACGCGCCAAATGAATATGTGAGCGAAGGTCCATCGTTCGAGTCTAGTCAAGCATGGACGCTATGCCCACGCTCAAGCTCTATAAAACTGCACGACGCTTAAGCCCTCACCAAGTACACCATGAGGATCTCCGTGTAGTCCTTGCCAAAGGTCGAATAGAGAGTGGCTCGCGGCACTGTGCTGACTAGGAAGTTGATAAGGATGAGCATCGGAATGAGCAGGCCGAGGAAAGTATACAGACAGCCTTTACTCCTCGTTCGCAGGTTGGCGTAATGTGCGTCGCTTTATAAAATGAAATCGTGGTTAAAATAAAAAAACATACAGACTAAAAGAGATCTCTTTTTCTCTCTCTCTCTCTCTCTTTCTCTCTCTCTCTCTCGCTCTCTATCTCTCTCTGACTCTCTCTCTCTCATCTCTCTCTCTCTCTCCTCTCTCTCTCTCCTCTCTCTCTTCTCTCTCTATATATAATATATATATATATATATATATATATATATATATATATATATATTATAGAGATTATATATATATAGAGACTCTATATATATTATATATAGAGACTATTATATATATATATATATATATATATATGTATGCAGGGTGCAGGGAGCAATGTGCAGTGAGCAATAAACATGGAGGAGGGAGGAAGGAAGGAGGGAGCAACGTGTAACACTCACGCATCTATCTGCAGCTTCTCGGCGACGGTGGTCGTGATCAGCTCGCAGTCAACATGGGAGGGAGGGAGGGAGCAATGTGTAACACTCACGCATCTATCTGCAGCTTCTCGGCGACGGTGGTCGTGATCAGCTCGCAGTCAACATGGGAGGGAGGGAGGGAGCAATGTGTAACACTCACGCATCTATCTGCAGCTTCTCGGCGACGGTGGTCGTGATCAGCTCGCAGTCACGCTCGAGGCTGTTCAGCGTGTTCTGTATCGTCTGGTTGATCGTCTTCTCCACCTCCTTACAGACGTCCTCGATCTGATTCACACACCTGCTCGTCTGCGGAGAGCGCATACGCGTGTTAATAGCTAGATACGCCACTTGAATTCCAACACTGCACCAACAGAAAGAGTTCCTTCCTGCGATGCCTTCCTAGTTGCCCCATTGCCTCTGAAAATTGGGTTAGGACCACGGCAATAAACTGCCATGGCTGCCCTAAGTGGTTTGCTCCCGTACCTTTTCCATAATGAGTGTATCGCTCATTGTCCTACATCAAAGGCTTTGTTATAATTTATGTAGCCTTGATAACCCTTCCTTAAAGGAAACTTAAGAACCGAACAAGTTTTTTAATTCATATAATTTAATTATCGGATTCGTTTCACATGTAATTGATTACATGCACAGCATGCACTAGCTCACCTTTTGATTCTTTGATGGTATGTAGATGGTAGGCATGTCAAATCCACACTTGTTGAGCCCCGGTCGCTTGCACAGCTCCTGCACAATTTGCATCAGAACTCGCTGGAAAACACGTAAAAATCGCACGCCGTCAATTCCTGACTGTAGCCAACATCTCACGCTGGCGACGCCTTGTATGCTCTACCACAAACCCACGATTTTACGCTGCGGTACGGACGCTGCCAAGCATTAATGACCTCGCGAGGTGAGACCCGGGTGAGGACCGTGGGCTCGTACCTGTCTATCCGACTCGTGTCCCGCCTCGTCCGCCTTGCTCAGGTAGAATCGGATTTTGTCGCTGTGCGTCGCGTTGAGAGCCTCCACTAGATCAAGCGTCCTCTTGCACAAAGCCTGACCAATCGGGTCGAAGAACACGAATATTAGGTCGGCCATGTTGCCTGCAAGGAGGTCAAAGCATCAGCGTTACCAGTCACCTCGCGTACAAATGGGCGCATCGTTTCTGTGTCGATGGAATAAATTTATCCATTCATTTGCCACTATATTATTGGCCACTATCGCTGCCATCAACATGTAGACGTGATGGAACCTCTATTCACGTGCTCCTGACCGAACCACCAATGTTTCATTACTAAAGTTATATCTCAGTTGCATCGTGCGACTAACTCATCGAACCCATGCGCAGTAGTGTGTAGGATCTATACATCGCATAGAGACGGCCCGTGCCTCTGTCTCACTACTAACCCAGCCACAGGATGGCTTCGTTGACGTCGAACGGGTAGCTCATGTCTCCATCGACGAGCCCCGGAGTGTCGACAAACATCACCAGGCTGAACTTCTTCTGCTTCGATGTCGAAATCTCCGTCGTCGCATAGTCCAGCACTCCTGCAACGTGAGGAGCCTCAACGTTAACTACACGGTCACACCATCCCCTCATCGAGAACACGTCCGCACAGATATGCACTGTTGCGCCTAAACGTTATATACACAGTCACACGAGCCCCTGATAAATACCACGTCCGCACAGATATGCACTGTTACGCCTAAATGTTAACTACACGGCCATGCAAGCCCCTGATGAACAGCCTTTTGCATAGATATGTAGTTATGCCCGACATTAACTAGTCATCTACACGAGCCCCTAACCGAGGACATGTCCGCAGTGATGCTGAACTAATGCACAGTTACATAAAATGTTAATGTGAGCTCCTCGTGAACTACACGTCTGCAGAGATGTGTAGTTATGCCTATGGTTAACTAGTCGTTTACGCAAGACCCCCACGCAGACGAAACGTCAGCAGAGAAGTGTAGTTACGCCCAACATTAACTAGAAATTTACGCGACAACGTAGGAACATCAAATTTGCAGAGATGAGAAACGACACGCACTTACACCCAATACTCTAGTCAGGTAACACCGCAGGAATAGTAAGTTTGCAGAAATCTTCAACCAATACACAGCTACAGCCAACGTTAACTAGTACTCAACACTGGCCGCAGCAACAGCGTGTTAACAAAGATGTCCATCGACATGACATGCTCGCTGTGAATCCATCCCGTTATGCAAGCATTCACATTTACGACTCATCGCGGTAACAGGCCGGGGGGGAGAGAACTCGGACCACGGTGAACTGAAATCTAGATTAAATGCTGGAGGAATGAACAGCTGGAGTGTTCCGTGGGGACGTGCGAATGCAGCATGGCCACGCACTGCACAGCCCTTCACTGGGCAGCTCTCAGCTCGAACAAAACGAGTAGCTAGGCCAGTGATGGGCGAGGCAGCACTGACAAAACCGTCCCTTTTCCGTTACCGCGACCGACCACAGCCGAGGCACGTCGCCGTGGCAACGACGTCCAAGCACCGAGCGTTCATGCAGATCTTTTCGTGAGCACATCGGATATGGCTTCTTCTTCGAGCTGCCATGTCAATCAGGGTCCAGCTGCCGCTCATCTGTCACACAGTTGCTGACACCACCACGCTGAGGGTTTAGCACTCGCAAGCCCCGTGCACATCGCCATGACGACGGCCGATAACGTAAGAGCGGCAATGGCAGCATCGACGACACTGGCGCTGGTAACGGCGCTATGGCAACAGCCCTTCAACAGGCAGCTTTTGTTATTCACAAAGCCTGCCCATGGAACGGCTACGACCAGAGACCTGTGTCCATGTCCAAGTCATGTGTCTGTGTGTATGTGCCTGTGCGTGTCTATATCTGTGATGCAGCATACACAAGTGGAGCCTAGAAGGCATGTGAATTCCACTTTTCTACTGCCGATCTTACTTCTAACATACCTCTATTTAACATTGCGTTTGTCCACCTCATAGTATCTGCACATTGGCAAAAATCAAGTGATAACCTTCAGAGTGTGAAACAGTATAGGCTTAGTAAAGCTTTCATCATCTGAAGATCATTACATATCTAGAACTTACCTGGGATCTCAGCAAGTCCCTTGTAGTGCGGATAGAGATGAAGAGTTGCATTTCCCTGTTCGAACAAAAAAAATGCCAGCTCACATATCTGTTTACAGAACAGCTTCTGCTGAAAGTGCTCTTCAGATTACACACCTTTCCACCCTCAAAACAGTAACGTATTTCGCCCTCGCGCCGCGCTAAGTTTCAGTCACCGAACGGTTGATATTAATAATCGACCTTCACACCGGCAAACGTACCGTCAATGACTCTCGCTTCCTGCCGCTTGTCACGAACGTGAATCCCTGTGTTTCTATGGCAACGCCGGTCTTCAGCACGTGCTCCTCGACGTACCTGCAATTATGCGTAAAGATGCTCATGTGTACCGGCGTCGCGACATCGTCGCTACTTTCCCCTCGACATGGCTTCACGACTCGTCTCCGCAGCATCCACGCGCGCACGAGTAACTGACAAAAATACGCGGCAAAAGCCACGCCCCGAGAAGCTCGTCGAAACAACAAACAATTGCGATACCGTCATCATGCAAAGAAAAAAAGAGTTCTTGCATCTGTTCACATGTGGGAGAGGGGGAGTCAACGAAAATACACACACACATGCACGCACACAAACACACAGGGACAGTTAGGGCAAGTGAGTGAGCAACACTGAGAGAAAAAGAGGGCAGGGAATGTGAGAGAGAGAGAGAGAGTGAAAAAGACAGAGGCAGGGACACACAGAGAGACAGTAAGAGAGAGGCAGAGGGAGAAAGAGAGAGCGAGAGAGAGCGAGAGAGAGAAAGAAAGACAGAGAGAGAGATAGAGAGCGAGAGAGAGAAAGCGAGAGAGAGAGAGAGAGAGAGAGAGAGAGAGAGAGAGAGAGAGAGAGAGGAAATTACCGCGGAGATGACCCAAGCGAGATCCCTGTGCCGAATAGCGCGGCAGACCTTGCTACACTCGTGCGACACTGCGACCCATCCAGCTGCACTGCGGCGGTGTGGTGCGGTGCTGGGTGTGAGGGTGCAGCAGCACTAACGGCATATAGCAGCGAGTGTCACGTGCAGGGCAGCCGCGGGAAGAAGCTGCGGCGCTGATCACTAGGCCAAGCCTCCTAGCCCTCCCCGACGCGTGAGAGGGCTGCAGCAGCAACAGCAACAGCAGTCCAGCGCGGGACTCCGCGCAAGGATATAGGTTCGATTTCCTCAGATCACCAGTCACCAGAGCTGTGTGGGGAAGCAGGGGCCTGCATGGTGTGGATGGAGAGATTAAGGATGCTGTGTAGGGCGAGGAGGGATTGCATGGTGGATGGAGAGATTGAGATGTGCTGTGTGGGGGAGACAGGGGTTGCAGTGGGTGGATGGAGAGATTGAGATGCTGTGTGCGGGGGGTGGCAGGGTTTGCATGGGGATGGAGAGATTGAAAGATGCTGTGTGGGGGAAGGGGTTTGCATGAGGCGATGGAGAGATTGGAGATGCTGTGTGGGGAGGCAGGGGTTGCAATGGGCGATGTAAGAGAGTATGAGAATGCTGCTGTGGGGGGAGGCGGGGTTGCATGGTTGGATGGAGAGATTGAGATGCGTGTGTGGGGGTAGACAGGCGGTAGCACTGGTGGAATGGAAGAAGATTGGAATATGACTGTTGGGGGAGGCAGGCGCGTTGCATGGTGGATGGAGAGATTGAGATGCTGTGTATGGGGGGGGGGGGGCGGGCAATGGGTTGGATTGAGAGAGGTTTGAGATCTGTGTGGAGAGAGAAGGGTTGCCATGGGTGGAAATGGAGACGAATTGAGATGCTGTTGTGGGCGGGGGGGGCAAGGGGTTGCATGGGTGGATGGAGAGATGAATGCTGTGTCGGGGGAGGCAGGGGTTGCATGGGTGGATGGAGAGATTGAAGATTGGCTTGTGGGGGAGACAGGGGTTGCCATGGGTGGATGGATGAGATTGAGATGCTCTGTGTGTGGGGGGGGGGCAGGGGTTGCATGGGTGATGGAGAAGATTGAGATGCTGTGTGGGGGAGCAGGGGTTGCGTGGCGTGGATGGAGGATTGAGATGATGTGTGGGGGAAGGCGGGGTTGCATGGGGTGGAGTGGAGGAGATTGAGTATGCATGTGTGGGGAAGCCAGGGGTTGCATGGGTGGATGGAGAGAGTTGAGATGCTGTGTGGGGGCTAGACAGGGGCTTGCATGGGTTGGAGGTGAGAGATGAGATGGCTGTGTGGCGGGGAGACAGGGGTGCATGGGTTGGAAGGAGAGATTGAGATGCTGTGTGTGGGAAGCAGGGTTGCGAATGGGTGGATGAGAGAGATTAAGATGCTGTACTAAGGGAGGGAGAGGTTGCATGCACGAGCACTTGTAGCCGCTTCAATAATTAAATGATGCAGTCGAATGAAACACAAATTGTAGTTAGCTACATATTCTATATGTTTATGTACTTCCTATCGCCTAACAATTCCACGTAAATACCGCAAAATCTTCCTCTGCGACACACAATCTCAACCACACCGCATGCGTCTATTCCAAAAGCTGTACAAAATATACTCTTCTGTTAGTTTGTGCGCCAGCTGCATTATGTACGTAGAGTTATCTTAGCAATTACAGAAGTGCGATAAACGTTATGACTTTCGTGAGTAATGTGTTTATTTACGCTAATGTTACTTATTTAAACGCGCCCTAGTGCCTGTGGGATCGCATGGGTTGGAAGGAAAGGTCTTGAGTGATGTTGGTGTGCGGGGGGGGACGGTTACATGGGGAGGAGGTGTGATGCATGCTGCGTAAGGAAGGAGGAGTAAATAGATTTGCATGAGGGTTCTAGATGTCTGCATGGGAAGAGAGAGGGTTGTGCTAGATGTTGCATGGAAGGAGAGAGGGTTGCGCTAGATGTTGCATGGGAGGAGAGACGGTTTGCTTAAGATGTAGCTGAGGGGGCTAGATGGCAGGAGGAGAGAGGTATGCTAGATGTTGCATGGGAGGAGAGAGGGTTGCTAGATGTTTGCATGGGAGGAGAGGGTTTGCTAGATTTGCATGGGAGGAGAGAGGTTGCTAGATGTTGCATGGAAGGAGAGAGGGTTGCTAGATGTTGCATGGAAGGAGAGAGGGATTGCTAGACTGTTGCATGGGAGGAGAGAGATTGCTAAGTGCTGGAGGAGAGAGGTTGTAGAGTGTGCATGGAAGGAGAAGAGGGTTGCTAAGATGTTGCATGGGAAGGAGAGACGGTTGCTAGATGTTAGCATGGAAGGAGAGAGGGTTGCTCAGATGTTGCATGGGAGGAGAGAGGGTTGCTAGATTGCATCATGCGAGGAGAGAGGTTGCTAGATGTTGCATGGGAGGAGAGAGGTTGCTAGATGTTGCATGGGAGGAAGAGAGGGTTGCTAGATGTTGCATGCGGGAGGAGAGAGGGTTGCTAGAGGTTGCATGAGAAGGAGGAGAGGTTGTAGATGTTGCATGGAGGAAGGAGGGTTGCTAGATGTTGCATGGTGAGGAAGAGAGTTGCTAGATGTTGCATTGGAGGAGAGAGGGTTGCTAGATGTTGCATGGGAGGAGAGAGGGTTGCTAGATGTTGCATGGAAGGAGAGAGGGTTGTTAGATGTTGCATGGAAGGAGAGAGGGTTGCTAGTGTTGCATGGGAGGAGAGAGGTTGCTAGATGTTGCATGGGCAGGAGAGAGGGTTGCTAGCATGTTGCATGGAAGGAGAGAGGGTTGGTAAATGGTGTGTGAGTGAGGCAGAGGTTGCCTGGGAGTGGTAGGATAAAAGATTCTGGCGTAGCGGAAGGGGGGAGGGAGAGTTGCTATATTCATATGCGTGTGGGGAAGGAGGTGTTACATGCCGAAACACAACAACGTATTAATTCGTATGCGTGCATGCTTCTAGTCACCCGCCTAGAAAACAGCGTCACAGCAGTACATGGGACATACCCCACACGCTAGTCACACCTATAGCTAGCAACAGCAGCACCACAGTGGTACAGGGGACATACCCCACACGCTCAGTCACCCACCTATAGCTAGCAAGCAGAGCACACAGTGGTACAGGGGACATTACCCCATCACGCTCAGTCACCTCACTATAGCTAGCAAGCAGCAGCACACAGTGGTCAGGGACATACCCCTCACGCCTCAATCACCCACCTATAGCTAGGCAAGCAGCAGCACACAGTGGTACAGGGGACATACCCCACACGCTCAGTCAACCCCCAAGCTAGCAACGCAGGCAGCACACAGTGATACAGGGGAGATACCCCACACGCCTCAGTCACCTCACCTATAGCTAGCAAGCAGCAGCACACAGTGGTACAGGGGACATACCCCACACGCTCAGTCACCCACCTATAGCTAGCAAGCAGCAGCACACAGTGGTACAGGGGACATACCCTCACGCTCAATCACCCACGCTATAGCTAGCAAGCAGCAGCACACAGTGGTACAGGGCGATATACCCCTCGACACACCCACCTAGCTACTAAGCATCTGATCGGGTATAGACGGCAGACGGAGGTACAGACGGCAGACGGAGGTACAGACAGCAGGTATAGACGACAGACGGAGGTACAGACAGCAGGTATAGACGACAGACGGAGGTACAGACAGCAGGTTATACGACGAGAGCGAGGTACAGTACAGCAGGTATAGACGACAGACGGAGGTACAGGTTATAGACGACAGACGAAGGTACAGGTATAGACGACAGACGGAGGTACAAAAACAGCGGTATAGACGAAAGACGGAGGTACAAACAGCAGGTATAGACCGGCAGACGAGGTACAGACAGCAGGTATAGACGACAGACGGAGGTACAGTATAGACGGCAGACGGAGGTACAAACAGCAGGTATAGACGACAACGGAGGTACAGACAGCAGGTATAGACGACAGACGGAGGTACAGACAGCAGGTATAGACGACAGACGGAGTACAGACAGCAGGTACAGTAGACGACAGAGACGGAGGTACAAACGCAGGTATAGACGACAGACGGAGGTACAAACAGCAGGTAAGACGACAGACGGAGGTACAGCGACAGCAGGTATAGACGGCAGACGGAGGTATAGACAGCAGGTATAGACGACAGACGGAGGTACAGACAGCAGTATAGACAGACAGGACGGAGGTACAGACAGCAGGTATAGACGACAGACCGGAGTACAAACAGGCAGAGAATAGACGACAGATCGGAGGTACAGACAGCAGGTATAGACGACTAGACGGAAAAAGTACAGACAGCAGGTATAGACGACAAATCGGAAGTACAAACAGCAGGTATAGACGGCAGATACGGAGGTACAGACAGCAGGTATAGACGACAGACGGAGGTACAGACAGCAGGTATAGACGACAGACGGAGGTACAGACAGCAGGTACAGACGACACTGTCACAGACGGCACACTCACCCCTCGTTGTTGGAGATACTTGCTGACAGACAGGAACCTCTTACGACGGCAGTGACACGACAAATGAAGCAGCGAGACAGCTAGAATAGTGTGTGTACAGCCAGCCAGCCACCCAGCCACCCAGGCAGGCAGGCTGCCAGCCAGCGAGTCAACCAACCAGCAAGCCAGGCGGGCGGGGTTGGTTGGTGGTTGGCTCGCTTGCGAGCTGCCTTCCACTACCGTGTGAACTAGCAGTCTAGCAGCATCACCAACGACATACCACCACCTGTAGAGTATCAGCTTCCTCGGGCCACATGTGTGAGAGAGGGACTTGCAACAGCCTGCTAACACAGTAACACTGCCATCTGTTCAAGCTGAATAGGCCGCTGTGAACATTTACTGTGCGTACGGGCGTGGGTGTGCGTATATATGTGGGTATTGGGACATTACGCTATCGCCACTGAATATTTTTGAGCCTGCCGCACGTCGAGAGGCAGCCATTAATTTCAAAAACAATAACTGCTACTCAAATCTACACTTTACACACGCGCACGCAGTGCCACGCACACACAAACACGCGCGCGCGAGCGCAAATGCTTGCAGGAACGCGCGCGCACACACACGCACGTGCGCACTTGATAAACTTGCACCCACTGACCATGCCACCACTGCATCAGAATTCTGTGTCCCAATCACTTCCTGTTGGACTGCCCGCAATCTTCTTACACAACCCGAAAGGCACATCAAAACAGCAGTCACCACCACCGCTGACTAGGCCGAGGATGGTTGGTGATTAGGGAAGGGATAATATATATAATATATATATATATATATATATTATATATATATATGCGTGTGTGGGGGGTATGTACATACATGCGTATTGCATGCGGATATGGGTGTATGCTCGCATGTGTGCATGCGTGCGGTGTGTGCATGTGTGCGATGTGCGTGTGCGTGCGTGCATGGGTGCTTAGCAAGATGGGCCGTGACTTCACGATCACCTATTAATCGGTCGACACCACCGAGTGGCTGTCGATCACCACAACAATGTGCTCCTGAAAGCAGCAACACCACCGCCACCAGTAGCCGCGGCAGCAGCAGTAGCAGCAGCAGCACCGCCACTGCCACCCCCCACCAACAGCAGCAGCAACACCACCCCACAGTAGCCGCGGCAGCAGCAGTAGCAGCAGCAGCAACACCAGCACCACTAGCACCAGCAGCAACATCATCACCACCACCACAAACCGCAGAACATCATCATCATCAGCAGCAGCAGCAGCACCAGCAGCACACAGCTTACGCCGTCGCTACGCCAGTAGCAACAAGCTACTAGTTACCTACGCGCGATTACACCAGTAGCTGCTGCATGGCTCCCGGTGACTCCAACAACAGAGCACTTCGCATGCCACGGTCAATCACTACAACACGCGGACCACATGCGTATATGATAGATAGCATCAGAAATAAACGCGCTGCGGTAGATTATGGCCCTCGGTGTATTTAATAACGAGAGCCAGTATCTATTTCATCATCATCATAAAACAAATTTGTTGACTCATGATATTAATGGTATACGAGCTACAATAAAGTTGTTTCACTACTTCAAATGTAAACTTTGGCCAGTTCGTATATTATTATCATGTCCTTGCCGTACAACGCTCAAGCAGTTCGAATATCTGTTGGCATTACTGCCATAATTACTAGCTGAATGGCTTCAAATAAGATTAAATTAGATTTGTAGTCATATTTAATACATAAATAAACAATGAGACCTACCGTATGTTGAAACGAGGCCAATGTTAGAAGTCAACAAAGTCTCAAAACTCACAACATTTCACAAGCATTTAGTCGGTAATATCAGAAGTGATTAATAGAGATCTCTATTATTCACTCCTGCGTAATAAATGCAAAGCTACAAGCATGCACAGCTGTAGCGCCCATATGTAATTCAGACATTTAAGATCAGTCCGCATTTGATTTGTAACGGACGATATCAGTAGCACATGAATAGAGAAATCTCCATTCTATCTCCAATCTCCATCTACTACTGATACCAAGCAGCTGATTTAACAACATAAGCAAACATAAGCTCGTTCAGAGTACCAAACAATGATACCTTCCTGTACATTTAGGGGGTACTGCCTATACACTATAACTCTACACGAAAAATCCACAATAGTATTTTGGTAGCCATGATGACACCAGCCACAGTACCAGTAGTTAGCGCTACGCACAGCTTTGCACCCAGTATGATCTATCACATAAACAACACAGTGATAATGTTAGACATCACATAGTGATTGAAGCTGTCGCATCTGAATATGAATGAATTAGCACCAGCTCGTAACAGTGTGTTGTGGCAATGCTTACAATTAAGTCTGTGCCATGCAAGCAAAAAGCGCGCTTCACACTGGAGAGCTTCATACTGCTCCTATCAATGCGCCTACGCTTACAGATTTGCAAAATCCAAATATTTCCAGTGCATTAACGAGCGAAATAAACAACCTGACCCCTAGTCCCAGGGCTGCTAACCTTTTGAGCACGGACTGCTGCATTAAACTAGTAAAAAAAATGATGATTTAAATATTATTAGTAATGTATTTTGTCTACTATATATATGTCATCCATATGTTTATCACTGTACACTTTCAATAATCATTATAAATCAAAAGAATCATATTTCATCACATTTCTCACACACACAGGCTTCTTAATTTCAATGCTGTTTAATTAAGTTCTCTCATATACTTACTGATGTTGCATTATATATGTAAGTAACTAACATCACTGCATACGCCAGAACACGCAAAGCATCATCCAAACGCCCGCCCACCCATGCGCCACACTGTGCCGGTAGATAGGTTGGAGTACGCCGCCCTAACAGGCCCTTGCACCGGTACCCCCCACACGGGGACAGCCATCTGGCAACTCTGCAACCATTTGTCGTCAGCAGTGTGTGCTAACTCTAGCAG
Organism: Priapulus caudatus; assembly: GCF_000485595.1. Taxonomy (NCBI): domain Eukaryota; kingdom Metazoa; phylum Priapulida; class Priapulimorpha; order Priapulimorphida; family Priapulidae; genus Priapulus; species Priapulus caudatus. The sequence continues at coordinate 208,681 of NW_014577550.1, read as the reverse complement.
GCTACGAGCAGCGGCTTGTGCGGTGATGTTGCATGATGGTGTGCGGGGGAGACAGAGCAGTACCAACTCATCATCACTCATCACATCAACATCATCATCACAGCACGCAGCTGCACTTGTTGCCACCTAAGCAAAACAACCGCGCCAGCGTTGCCAGCAGCCCTGACACATAAGTCCAGCTAGCACGATTAACTCATTGCAGAGGCGAAGCTCGGGTGACGTAATCGTGAACGAATTCACAAGAGCAGAGTCTTGCTGATGTGCTGCGCGCCAGCAACTCCCCATCGCCTCTCGGCGTTGACCGAGCACGTGTCAGCTATAGCTCATCCACACAATAACTCCCTCCCTGCATCTACGCAGCTCTGGTGGCAGTTAGCTAAAGCTGTGCTCTGGGGCGGGGCAATTATGAGACGCGGAGCAGTCTGAGTATATAACCGATGTACGACCGAGCGCAGGATGAAATCGAAAGAACAAACGCCGAAGAAAAGCCACAACGCAAATACACGAACTTGCAGTGCACACCTACGTGGCTGGAAGGATTGTTCTAGAAGCAGTAAAGAGCAAATAAGCACGGGTAAATGTAAAGTTGAACTGATACGAGATCACGACACATTGAAGACAGGGGTACTATCTGGCCATATCTAGCCTTGCAGTGATAACGAAGCTAGCATATATATATATTATATTATATATTATTATATATGTATCCAGGCCTGGAAAATTTCTAAACGTCTATTAGTGTGTAGATTTGAGATGGAAATAACAATGTCAGAGACCATGCGGACAGTGATCCCACATCCCCTAGCTAGTAATGATGTAAAGCAATTTGCTAGAGCCCTGGAGAATGCTGGTCAAACCAATCAATGACAGTCAAATAACTAGTAGGTCAATCAAACAGTAGGCCAATTAATCATAATGATAGTCGAACTACTTTTGATATGATTCATTATCCTGATTGAGCTTGGGTTACGTTTAGAAAAATAAGTAAGTTAGGGTCAGGGTTAGGGATAGGCTTAGGTTTGTTGAGCCGTACCTCAACACTGTATTGCCAAGTGTGGATCCGAGGCATTTAATATGGGTAGGCAATCTTTAGATGGTTTTGCTCCTCAACTACATCAGCACACATGGGACTACTGCTGCCGTTCCATTAATTTGCAATGTCATTTCATTTCGAATTCACAAATGGTGGCTAAAACATAACTTTGGTGCCACAAATCTTGGCTCCAAACTTAAAAAACGGTCCGTCAGGAAGACTTATAACCAATCGAGGAAAACGGTATATTTACATTTTTTCCCAGTCGACCCATCTCAACAACTGCGTTAAAGATGACGACGCAATAAAAAATCTTCCTAGGCGAGTGGCCTCATTAAGCAGGTAATTTATTTAATGAGGTAGGATTTGCGTCGTGCTATATCTCGAGCGTAGGTACACAGGTCTTCTATCAACTCGATATAAAGCAGGCGGCAATAATTATATCTCTACCAGTTTATGAAGACTGCTTCTTCCAGCAGATGGTTGCCTAGCAACAAGATGTTATTCTTCTTTTGTGGTGCCATCAGTGATAGACCCAACTTCTCTGCAATTGGCCACCAGCCCTAGAGGAGAGAAGCATACATATTTATAAGGAATAACCGATAACACTACAGTGACACCGGCGCACTATTATTCATAAGCAGCTCTTCTGTCAATAACTAGGATGTCACTTCCTGTACTTACACATACACATTCACAAGTGCGATAGCCTAAGAATACATCTTCTGATGATAATTACTAGGTCTAAAAATTTAGTTGGTCAATGGTTAGCAATTATTTTTGCATTGCTCTAATAAAACGGATTAGGCATTGTCCTGCTTCTGCTTAGGTACACCAGAGACAAGACTATATATATTAGCAGATACATCCTATGGGCGTGTCATTGATAACAACCCAAATTGACTTTGAGTGACCATATTAGGGCAATATGGCAACTAGGGTATAGCTGCCAGCAGCAGCAGCTTTGTCATGATTTAGTCACAGCTGACAATTCACGAGTCTAATTTACAACTGCGCTAGCAGCCTATGTAAACCACTTTTCTACTTGAAAACAGTTAAATGCAAACACGCACAGAGAAGATACACACTGCATAAACGACACCGAAACTAGTCACGTACATTAACAGTACGAATTGTTGGTATACTAATATAACAATTATTAACTTTCTGGGTTCTAATTGTTGAAATTTTTTTAATTCACTACAGCGGGCAGAACGGTTAGTAAACACAATTCTCTCCAACTTCAAATAATTATTGATTAATTTTATACATTTTAAATCATTTCTATTAAATATAATGTGCATAAATTAATTATCTATCCTCAATAAACAACCTTTTTTTCCTATTTAGTTAATGAAAGTGTTCAATACACTGTAGCTCACCACAAAAGGACACAATATGAGAGTGAGAAGAAGTCAGTTTTTACATTGAGCACCATCGACGTACTTATAGAAACGAAAAGTATATATGCGAGAACTCCCATATATTCACTCTTGATAATTAAGTAGTGTAATGTTTTTATTGTGATAAAAAATGTTTGAGATGTGAAGTCTGAGATGTGGCGCGAGCGATCGCGTTACACTTAAATGATCGCCATTTAACGTTATTTATCAATATTCAATTATAGCACTGCCTAAAAGCGAAGCTCCCGATGTGTACGTGTAACATTGAAGATACGCTTATTCCACTAGCTGCATATTACCACGCTGACAATCGGTGTTTCCCTGCCCATAACACAACTTTTGTCAATAGGGTTAATTGGCTGCTATATGATGGAAGGTGTTTACTTCGTATGGTTTTCTAGGCCGGTTGCTAGCACGACGGTTGTCCATCTGTATATCGCATTAATATTGTATAAACCAAATATTAAATCACAATTTGTGACGGTAGATGGCGCTTACCGCTTTGATTTTCATTAGCGATGGCGTTCGAAATAAATTAGGTTATGCTGCGTTCGACATGTTTTTGTAAAACTTTAACTCTAATATAGGACGTTTTATCGGCAGCGGTGGGAGAGAAAATACCATTTTGCATTACAAGATATTGTCAATGAAAATCTTGTAAAACGACCAGACGAGTGTGACACCACAGACTGTTTGTTATCTGCTGTGTCTGATATTAATATGCTATATAATTGCCAAAACCTACTAATTTGCCATAAAGTTTTTAAAATACAATAACCCTAGCCCTTATCATTCACAATACCAAAAATGAGCAAACTCCAGTGAAGCTGGAACTGACTAATGCATAAAACATTTTTGCCAAAAAATCCGTGGCTTCAAAAGTACGTTGACTGGGCTGCCTCGCCAAATAGGACGTTCAATTAATGGGAGCATAGCAGGAACAACTATACCATTTCAAACATGTGGCGTCACGGTTCCTGATGTTATCGTTGACCGTAGCAAATGTTGACGGAAAAGGAGGACGTACGACGGACCGACGACCCATGGCAATAGCCAGCTTAAACATGGTTTTGATATGACATCAAATATTTAAAAAATCAATATGCACGTGACTGGCGCAATATCTTGCGGTGTTGTTAGAATCACGGCACGTCGAAGGAGGCGGCTGTGACGTGGCAAGTAGCGCCAAAGAACAACCACACATGGTGATATACCAAATGAATCAGTAAACGTTCACTTCTGTAACATCAGTTCGCTACGATGCGTGATACTTACGGGTTACGAGCAACTTTTTGAGACGAATGCAACAACATTTATGAATCCCCGCCATGTTTGTATCATGCCGACTGTGACTAAAATCCGCAAGCGATCGAACAAGCAAAATTAAACAATCTGCGTCCTCAGGTAAAGCGCACCCCAAACATCGCAGAACAGTCATCTAAGGTTTACAAAATGCCCAGACATTTTGTGAACATCAGTTTCACTGCTTTGCGTGGAGGTAATTGCCGTGAGAGCCATCGTACTATTCGTGTAGATTTCTAGCGAGTCATTTTCCGTTTCGGTTTTTCCGTATGCTTGCTAAACATGGCGGGCTAAGCTGATTTGAAAGTTGATATGCTGTGAGAATTGATATTATACTTGAAATTAAGAGATACATTCTACGTTTAGAAGCCAGCGACAACTGTGAGTTAACGCTTCATAGTATTTTAACAAGCGCAAGTCAAAGGCACGGTAATGGAATAGTTTATTTGAGATATACAGGAGTTAGCATCTAGATCTGCAGAGCTGATAGCGTTTTTTGTATGGAAGGGTGTCAGGCCTGTATAACAATCTGTCGCACAGCCTGGTCGGGCTAATCATAGGGGAAGAAGCGTTCAAAAGTGTCAAACTTGTCACTTCACTAAAATTATCATTTTTATGCAAAACCAATGTTATATTTGTTTAGGGTTGTAATATATGTGTGTCAGATATATATATATTTCATGATCAGTTGGTGAAATCAGTACGCGCTGGGACAATGCAGCCGTACGCCAGCGCGTATAGTACCCCGAGGTACTTTGGGCGATTATATCAAACCTACCCAGGCCCGTACCCCTCCGATAGTACCCTGGGGACATAGACCCTATCAGTATCACCGACAGGGACCGCTCAAGGGTCGTAGTCGCGTCAGGTACTACAGTACAGGTTAAGGTAGGGTTTTTAAACCTTGGAGCGTGTCAAATAGGACTGGGCCCAGAGCATGTACCCGAGTACATATATCGTATACACAAAACAGACAAGTTGTACTACAGAAGTTACCCTAACCCTAACACTACCCTAAATCTAAATATACCTCATATAAAAATATAAAATAATACTAAACAACCTAAAATCAACTCGGTACATATCTGACTGTAGTACTGATACGAAACGACCCATCTGCGACAGGACACGCTTCACGACAAAATGCAACGCGTTTGTTATTGGCTTTTTTACCGTCGACTCTAGAATTTAGACAACCGGTTCGTTTTAAACGAGTGACAGGACTTACCATTTGCTGGATTCAATTATATGTGTGACAGTTCTTTCAGAATTCGTCGTTTACAGAGAGAGTAGCCGGCTTCTGTGATTTGCACCAACCTATGCCGTTACGTTACCAGACATCTGTGTATCATGCGTCCGGAATTCACATGTCTGCGCCCATCAACTCACAGCCGCACTTTCATTGGCCGCATCATCATATATGAAAATATAATTATACTATTTACGTAGCGATACTTTTACGTAAATCGAAAAAACATTTAAAAATAAATATATATAATAAATCATTTAAAATTAATAGAATACAAACTCCAGTATTTGTCAGCTAGAGTGTTCGCAAAACAACATAGGCAGCCTCCTGGTTGCAAATTATGCGTGATCGAGTGTGGCAGTGAATCTGATGAGTAAATCGTAAACGATGCATACATGAAGGATTATTATATGAAAGGCTTCGTTTATTACATCTCATCTGCACAATGGTTTTGAGTGGTGCCACATGGCGCGTTTCAATCCCTATACGTCTCTATCACAGGCTGTGACTCGTCACACTTGACTTGGTCATTGATTGGTGTCTGCAATACTGCATTTTACTGTGCTACATTATAATACAATACAATACTGCATATACAGTATCATACAGTTCTGAAATCAATAATCTGTCCAGTGTCAGATCAGCTAAATATGTTCCTATGCTTTCAAATAAAATTCTAGTTTTCTAACAAATCTTTACTTCTAAGTAAAGTAAAGTAAAGATTTGTTAGAAAACCTAGAATTATATTGAAAGCAAACTGTAAGCAAACACAACCTGCCGGCAACCGCGTGACCAAGTTCACAAACGGGAGCAGGGTCTATGATCCCAGGTACTGCCGAAAGTTCCCTTGGCGTACTATCACTAGCCGGCCTACCTCGCCTACATCACTAACGAGTCTAGGAGCCGCCTTACGCCTACTCCCTACCTACCCACCATATAAAATAGACCCAGGTACGTGCCGGAGTTACCTGGGACATACACCTACATGGCAGCGTACAACCCCTCACGCTGTGCAGTGTTATTATTGATAAATCAAGTTAATACTATAGTCTAAAGATTGGTCACTCATACTCAGCACTGTGACTATATTATATATATTAAAATTATCATTGAGTACCATTTGTTATCACATTAGGTTATATACTATATATAAATTAATAAAAATTGAATAGAGCTCGATCAGCTGGCGATCATGAAAATTGACTGAGGACATTGCCGTTACCTGAAATCCTTTCTAGGGTCCTTTACGATTTTCTGTAATGAGGGTTGCAATAATTCAAATGGAATTGGTCTATTATTTTTAGCTCATCTGACAAAGTCAGATATGCAGCTTGTAGAATGGCATGAGTGTCTGTCTGCCCGATAACAATAGGGGTACAAATCTAAACGGTTTGACATACGATGTTGATCTTTGGGACATGTCATAGGGAAGGATTTGAAACGCAAGTGGGATGACTAATCGGGGTTCAAGGGTCAAATGTTAGAAAGGGGGAAAGAAGGGGGAATAGTCCCTTCATGACTTGAGACATAGAACTAAATAGAAGGAAATGCAGAATTCTGGCACAAGTATAAACGGCTTAACCTATGCTCTTGATATTGGGTATATAGCGTCATGGTGAGAAAACCTATAACCTCTGCAAAATTTGAGGTCGCAGGTCAAAGCACAATAGATCAAACGACAGAGTTTAGACATTCTCCGAGGACATGGCCTGAAGGACAGAATGAGAAACTTTTTATGGGTCTATTAAAACGGTTATTGCGAGATTTTTGCTCAGAAAAACTAAATAAAGCTGAATATAGTCTCATCTGACAGCGGAAATATCACTGATTACACCAACATTAAAAATACTAAGATTTTATGGAGTTATAGCATAGAAAAATGGATTTGACCACATCGTAACAGCAATAAATTTTATCGTATGCCGATAATGCCTAATGGCAGAATTGGTAAACTTGTATTTGTGTCAGTGATGAATTGAAAACAAGTGCAAGCCTGTACTGTGTCTATAGTCGCGTTCACACGGGCATGGTTTGGCTCGAGCCAAATGGGCTAGATTTGGATCGGAGCCAAATTTGGCTCGGGCCTAATTGAGTCAGAGCGTTCACACCTACGCAAGTGAATACTGTCTGTCAAATTCAAATTCAAATAAATTTTATTGCACAAATATCTCACAGATACTTTGGCAGTATGTCGCGAGATGGCGTTGTTTACTATTTAGAGTGTTTACTTACGTTCCGAGTTTAATTATCAATCTTGAAAACGTGCATCCTGATCAAATTTTCCGAATTTTTATACTGTTTTGGACTTTATTTCGTCGAAGTACACGTTTAACACTCGCGGCATCTACCGCGCAACCGATTCTACCTCTACCGCTCGCCGAAAGCTGGTGCTAAAATTTGGCTCGGGCCTGGTCCGACGTTTTCGATGGGGCCAAATCTGGCTCGGGCCTAATTAGGCTCGGGCCAAAAACGTCCGTGTGAACGCTCGGTTCGAGCCAAATCTGGCTCGGGCCTAATTAGGCTCGGGCCAAAAACGTCCGTGTGAACGCTCGGCTCGAGCCAAATCTGGCACAGGCCTAATTAGGCTCGGGCCAAAAACGTCCGTGTGAACGCGCCTTATGGCAGATAAGCGGTGGCGCCACAAGCTAATCCATACTTCCTGTTAGTTCAACATGACAGAAAACGAATGTTTACAAAAACTATTAGTTCGAAACTGGCAGTTTTCGGTGAATACAAAGGTTCTAAGACATTTTATTGTTACTCTAGACAATTGCTGTTACTCAAGCAATAACGGTAGGTGTCATGAAAGTGGTGAAAACACTGGAAAACTCTCGCAATGGTTACTTTAAAAGAACCATGACATGGATTTTCCACTGGTGTGCAATGAGTACCTGTCTGGTGACCTTTTGACCCTCAATAGAATGGTTGAGCACCAATTTGTTTACTGTTGACAAAAAAATATAATTCTTTTGCTAACTGAACCTATATACCGGTGTGGATGTGTAGGGCTACAACGTTATAGTTAAAAGCTTCTTAATACTTGGAAGAAGGTTAAATGTATAAATTCGTACCAGCTGCGTTTGCAAGGCGGTTGATATGTACAACACATTTACTCACAGTAAAAACATTTCTTACTACATCATTACACTGCCATCACTAATACATAACAAAGAATGCAAACAAGTACGTTATGTAATGCAATTGCTGATTGGGGGAGGAGGTTATGATTTGTCCAGTCAAAGAACGAATACAGTAAGACGAGACAATCACTGACTGACAAAGGTAGGAGTATGTAGGATATCTATAGGAGTACTCTTAATAAGCCCTCTGCCCATTCTCTCTCTATCTCTCTCTTTCCTTTCCTACCACCCTCCTCTCTCACTCCCTCTCGCTCCCTTTCACTATTGCTATCTCCCCCTCTTCCTTTCTATCTCTCTCTCTCTCTCTCGCTATCTACCCACTTTCTCCCTCTCTCCTTCCATCCTGTTCCTCTATCATGTGAGAACAGTTGCTCTGCAGCACTAGTAGGGCTGAGAGCCTGAAACCTGAAATTACAGAAATACACGCTTAACTTGTGACTTTCCAACATCCCCTTCTTCTTGCTTTAGCACTGGCACAGACAGCCAGATGAGCACTGTCACTGGTTAGAATATAAGTATCACGTCATTGCCTCCGCGCAACAGAGTTGCAGGGGAGGTAATGCGATCGGTCGTTCAGCAGCAGCAGCAGCAGCACACAGCTTACGCCGTCCGTACCGCAGTAGCAACAAGCTACTAGTACTACGCGCCGATTACACCCAGTAGCTGCTGCATGGCTCCCGGTGGACTCCAACAACAGAGCACTTCGCATGCCACGGTCAATTCACTACAACACGCGGACCACATGCGTATATATGATAGATAGCATCAGAAATAACGCGCTGCGGTAGATTATGGCCCTCGGTGTATTTAATAACGAGAGCCAGTATCTATTTCATCATCATCATAAAACAAATTTGTTGACTCATGATATAATGGTATACGAGCTACAATAAAGTGTTTCACTACTTCAAATGTAAACTTTGGCCAGTCGTATATTATTATCATGTCCTTGCCGTACAACTGGTCAAGGCAGTTCGAATATCTGTTGGCATTAAGTACTGCATAATTACTAGCTGAATGGCTTCAAATAAGATTAAATTAGATTTGTAGTCATATTTAATACATAAATAAACAATGAGACCTACCGTAATGTTGAACGAGGCCAATGTTAGAAGTCAACAAAGTCTCAAAACTCAACAACATTTCACAAGCATTTAGTCGGTAATATCAGAAGTGAATAATAGAGATCTCTATTATTCACTCCTGGTAATAAATGCAAAGCTACAAGCATGCACAGCTGTAGCGCCCATATGTAATCAGACAGCATCTTCAGTCATCATTCAGCATCTTCATTCAGCATCAGTCAGCATTTGATTTGTAACGGACGACAGCAGTAGCACATGAATAGAGAAATCTCCATTCTATCTCCAATCTCCATCTACTACTGATACCAAGAGCTGATTTAACAACATAAGCAAACATAAGCTCATTTCAGAGTACCAAACAATGATACCTTCCTGTACATTTAGGGTACTGCTATACGACTATAACTCTACACGAACAAATCCACAATAGTATTTATGGTAGCCATGATGACACCAGTCTACAGTACAGTAGTTAGCCGTACGCACAGCTTGCACCCAGTATGATCTATCACATAAACAACACAGTGATAATGTTAGCATCACATAGTGATTGAAGCCTGTCGATCTGAATATGAATGAATTAGCACCAGCTCGTAACAGGTGGTTGTGGCAATGCTTACAATTAAGTCTGTGCCATGAAGCAAAAAGCGCGTTCACACTGAGAGCTTCATACTGCTCCTATCAATGCGCCTACGCTTACAGATTTGCAAAATCCAAATATTTCCAGTGCATTAACAGGAAATAACAACCTGACCCCTAGTCCCAGGGCTGCTAACCTTTGAGCACGACTGGCTGCATTAAACTAGTAAAAAAAATTGATGATTTTAAATATTATTAGTAATGTATTTTTGTCTACTATATATATTTGTCATTCCATCATGTTTATCACTGTACACTTTCATAATCATTATAAATCAAAAAAATCATATTCATCACATTTCTCACACACACAGGCTTCTTAATTTCAATGCTGTTTAATTAAGTCTCTCATATACTACTTGATGTTGATTATATATGTAAGTAACTAACATCACTGCATACGCCAGCACGCAAAGCATCCATCCCAAACGCCTCCGCACCCATGCGCACACTGTGGCCGGTAGATAGGTGGGAGTACGCGCCCTAACCAGGCCCTTGCCACCGGTACCCCCCACACAGGGGACAGCCATCTGCAACTCTGCAACCATTTGTCCGTCAGCAGTGTGTGTAACTCTAGCAGGCTACGAGCAGCGGCTTGTGCGGTGATGTTGCATGCATGGTGTGCGGGGGAGACAGAGCAGTACCAACTCATCATCATCATCATCATCAACATCATCATCAACAGCACGCAGCTGCACTTGTTGCACCTAAGCAAACAACCGCGCAGGGTTGCCAGGCAGCGCTGACACATAAGTCCAGCTAGCACCGATTAACTCATGCAGAGGCGAAGCTCGGGTGACGTAATCGCTGAACGAATTCACAAGCGCAGAGTCTTGTGTTGGTGCGCGCCAGCAACTCCCCATCCGCCTCTCGGCGGTTGACCCGAGCACGGTGTCAGCTATAGCTCATCCACACAATAACTCCCTCCCTGCATCTACGCAGCTCTGGTGGGCAGTAGCTAAAGCTGTGCTGGGGGCGGGGGCAATTATGAGACGCGGAGCAGTGTGAGATCATAACCGATGTACGACCGAGCGCAGGATGAAATCGAAAGACAAACGCGAAGAAAAGCACAACGCAAATACACGAACTTGCAGTGCACCCTACGTGGCTGGAAGGATTGTTCTAGAAGCAGTAAAGAGCAAATTAAGCCACGGGTAATGTAAAGTTGAACTGATACGATATCACCAAGATCACGACACATGAAGACAGGGTACTATCTGGCCATATTTAGCCTTGCAGTTGATAACGAAGCTAGCATATATATATATATATATATATATATATATGTGTATCCAGGCCTGGAAAATTTCTAAACGTCTATAGTGTGTAGATTTGAGATGGAAATTAACAATGTCAGAGACCCATGCGGACAGTGATCCCACATGCCCCTAGCTAGTAATGATGTAAAGCAATTTGCTAGAGCCCTGGAGAATGCTGGTCAAACCAATCAATTGACAGTCAATAACTAGTAGGTCAATCAAACAGTAGGCAATTAATCATAATGATAGTCGAACTACTTTTGATATGATTCATTATCCTGATTGAGCTTGGGTTAGGTTTAGAACTAAGGTTAAGGTTAGGGTCAGGGTTAGGGATAGGCTTAGGCTTTTGTTTGAGGTACCTCAACACTGTATTGCAAGTGTGGATCCGCAGGCATATAATATGGGTAGGCAATCTTTAGATGTGTTTTGCTCCTCAAATACATCAGGCACACATGGGACTACTGCTGGTTGAGCCTGGTTCCATTAATTTGCAATGTCATTTCATTTCGAATTCACAAATGGTGGCTAAACATAACTTTGGTGCCACAAATCTTGGCTCAAACTTAAAAACGTCCAGAGGGAAGGCATTTATAACCAATCGAGGAAAACGGTTAAATTTCATTTTTTCCATCGACCCGATCTCAACAACTCGTTAAGATGACGACCAATAAAAAATCTTCCAGGAGTGGCCTCATTTAAGCAGGTTATACTGAGGTAGGATTTGCGTGTCTATAATCTGAGCGAGGTAACAGCAGGTCTTCTACAGACTCGAATATAAAGCAGGCCGGCAATAATTATATCTCACCAGTTTATGAAAGTGCTCTTCCCAGCAGAGTGGTTGCCTAGCAACAAGATGTTAATCTTCTTCCTGGGTGCCATCAGTGATAGACCCAACTTCTCTGCAATTGGCACCAGCCCTAGAGGAGGAAGCATACATGATTATATAAGGATAACCATAACACTAACAGTGACACGGGCACTATTATATAAGCAGCCTTGCTGTCAATAATAGGATGTCACTTCATGTACTTACTACTTACACATCTACATGGATAGCTAAAGAATACATCACTTCTGATGTAAATTACTAGGGGTTCTAAAATTTAGGGACAATGGGTAGCAAGTATTTTTGCATCTTGCTATAAAACGGATTAGGCATGTCCTGTTCTGCTTAGGTACACAGAGACAATACTATATATATTAGCAGATTACATCCTATGGGGTGTCATTGCATAACAACCCCAAATTGACTTGGAGTGAACCATATTAGGCAATTATGCAACTAGGGTATAGCTGCAGCAGCAGCAGCGGCTTTGTCATGATTATGTCACAGCTGACAATTCACAGTCTATATTACAACTGCTAGAGCCTATGTAAACCACTTTTCTACTGAAACAGTTAAATGCAACCCACTGCACAGAAAGATACACACTGCATAACACACCAGAAATGTCCGTAATAACAGTAGAATTGTTGGTATATAAATAACAATTATTAACTTTCTGTGTTCTAATTGTTGAAATTTTTTATTCCTCACCAGGGCAGAACGTTAGTAAACACAATTTCTCCAACTTCAAATAATTTGATTAATTTTATACATTTTAAAATAATTTCTATTAAAATATAATTGCATAAAATTAATTATCTACCTCAATAAACAACTCCTATTCTAGTTTAATGAAAGTGTCAATGACACTGTAGCTCACCACAAAAAAGGACACAAATGAATGAGTGAGAAGAAGTCAGTTTTAATTGAGCAACCATCGACGTACATTATAGAAACGAAAAGTATATATGGGAGAACTCCCATTATATACTCTTGATAATTATATGTGTAATTTTTTATGTGAAAATAAATGTTTGAGATGTGAAAGTCTGAGATGTGGGCGAGCGATGGCGTTACACCTAAATGATCGCCATTTAACGTTTTTATAATATTCAGATTTAGGCACTGCCTAAAAGCGGAGCTCCCGATGTGTAACGTGTAACATTCGAGAGGATACGCTTATTCCATAGCTGGCTATATTACCACGTGACAATGGTGTTTCCACTGCCCATAACACAACTTTTGTCAAAGGTTAATTGGTTGCATATGATGGAAGTGTTTACTTCGTATGAGTTTTTTAGGCGGTGCTAGCACGGTTGCCATCTGTATTCGCATTAATAATTTATAAACCAAAAATAAATCACAATTGTGACGGTAGATGGCGCTATACCCGCTTTGATGTTTCTTAGCGATGGCGTTCGATAAATAGGTTATGCTGCGTTCCGACATGTTTTGTAAAACTTTACTCTAATATAGACGTTTTATCGGCAGAGTGAGAGGAAATACCAATTTTGCATTAAAGATATTGTCAATGAAATCTGTAAAACGAACCAGACGAGTGTGACACCACAGACTGTTTGTTATCTGCGTGTCTATATAATAGCTATATAATTGCCAAAACCTACCTAATTTGCACATTTTTTTTTAAATATCAAAACCCTAGCCATTATTCATTCACAATACCAAAAATGAGCAAAATCCGTTGAAGCTGAACTGACTAATGGCAATTCCCATTTTTGCCAAAAAATTGCTGTGGCTCAAAAGTACTCGACTGGCGTGCTCGCAAATAGGACGTCTATATGGGAGCATAGCAGTAACAACTATACCCAATTTCAAAGATGTGGGTCAAACGGTTCCTGAGTTATCGTTGACCGTAGCCAAATGTTGACGGAAGGACAGACGTACGACGGACGACGACCCATGGCAATAGCTCAGCTTAAAATGGTTTGATATTGACATAAATATTTAAAAAATCAATATGGACGTGACGGGCGGCAATATCTTGGTGTTGCTAGAACACGGGCGTCGAAGGAGGGTGCCGTTACGTGGCAGCACTAGTCACTTCGTACGCTCAAAGTCCAAATCTTCCACAGAGAGATTCCACAGTCATACCTTCCGTGCTAGACGTGGCTTATTTCCTACCCTAATCCTAACCCTAATCCTAACACAATGCAAGCCACATCACGTGATCCTCCTTCGACGCCCGTGTTCTAGCAACTCACAATATCTTGCGGCGGTAATACCTCACCCACCAGTAGGCCTATCATAGGGCAGCTCCAAGAAACGGTATTGCTAGGGTTACAATACGTTTCAAACCTTGGCTGCCAGCTAAACACGGTAGTTGCCTTATATTCCAAGTATCGCCAAAGAACACCACACATGTGATATACAAATGAATCGTAAACGTCCACCTTCCTGTAACCATCAGTGCGCTGCACTACATGCGCTGGAATCTTACGGGTTACAGCAACTTTTTGAGACGAATGCACAACAACATTTATGAATTCGCCGCATGTTTGCTATCATTCCGACTGTGACTAAATCGCAAATGGACATCGAACCAAGCAAAATTAAACAATCTGCGGGTCCTAATGTAACACCCCCAACATCCGAGAACATGTCATCAAGGTTTTACAAATGGCCCAGACTTTGTGAACATCGTTTCACTTGCTTTGGTGTGTAATTGCCGTGAGAGCCATCGTACATTTCTGTAGTATTTTCTAGCGAGTCTTCTTCCGTTTCGGTTTCGCTGCCTTGCCTAACCTGGCGGTAAAGCTGATTTGAAATTTGATATGCTGTGAGAATTAGCCAGATTATAACGTGAATTAAGAGATACATTCTAGTTTAGAAGGCAGACAACTGTGAGTTAACGTTCATATTTTAAACAAGGCAAGTCAAAGGCACGGTAATAGAATAGTTTTATTTTGAGATATACAGAGTTATTCATCTAGATCTGCAGAGTGATGGTTTTTTTGTATGGAAGGGTGTCAGGCTGTATAGACAATCCGTCGCACAGCCTGTCAGGCTAATCATAGGGAGAGCGTTAAATGTTGTCAACTTGTCATTCACTAAAAATTATCATTTTTATGCAAAACCATATGTTTATTTTGTTAGGGTTTTATATGTTGTGTATACTATATATATTCATGATCAGTTGGCTGAAAGTCAGGGTACGGTGGACAATGCAGGGTACGCAGCGTATACTGTATAGTACCCCCGAGGTACTTTCCCGATATATCAAACCGTACCCAGGTACCCTCCGATATAGACCCCTATCAGTATCAGCGACAGTGACGCTCAAGGGGTCGTTGTCGCGTCAGGTACTACAGTATACAGATATGTACCCGAGGTACATATATCGTATACACAAACCAGACAAGTTGTACTACAGAAGTGTACCCTAACCCTAACACTAACCCTAACTCTAAATATACCTCATATAAAAATATATAACATAAATACTAAACAACCTAAAACTACTCGGGTACATATCTGTACTGTACTGTAGTAGTATCTAGTAGTACTAGTAAGTACCTGATACGACAACGACCCCATCTGCGACAGTGACACGTTCATGACAAAATGCAACGGTTGTTATTGTTTTTACTCGACCTAGAAATCTAAGACAACACGGGTTTAACAGAGTTGACAGACTTACCATTTGCTGATCAATGTATATGTTGTGACAGTCTTTCAGAATTCGTTCTTTACAGAGAGAGTACTGCTTTGTTGGATTTGCACCAAACTCTATGCCTTACTTTACCAGACATCTTGTATCAGTGCCGGCGGAATTCAACCATGTCTCGCCCATCAACTCACAGCTGCCCATTCCATTTGGCCGCATCAGTTGATAAATATAATTATACTATTTAATCCGTACCGACTAACTTTAACGTAAATCGAAAAAAACATTTATAGATAAATTATTAAATAAATATTAAAAATTAAATAGGATAAAACACATAAATAGGAGAAGGAGTATTTTCTCAGCGATAGTGTCGCAAAAACAACATGGCACCTCCTTGTTGCAAATTATGGGTGGATCTAGTAGTGGGAGTGAATCTGATGAGGAAAGTGTAAACGATGGCATACAGGAAGGATTATTATATGAAAGTTCGTGTTATTTACAGCTCATCTGCACAATGGGTTTGAGGTAGTGCACGCGCGTTCAAGTGCCCTACTACGTCTCTATCACAGACTGTGAGTGTGACTCGTCACACTTGACTTGGTCATTGATTGGTGTTCAACTACTGCCATTTTACTGGTTATATTATAAATACAAATTACAATACTGCACTATACAGTACTATACAGTTTCTTGAAATTCTAATATCTGTCAGATGAGCTAAATATGTCCTATGCTTTCAATAAATTCTAGTTTTCTAACAAATCTTTACTTCTAAAGTAGAAGTAGAAGTAAAGATTTCTGATTTGTTAGAAACTAGAATTTATTGAAAGCATAGCTGGAGTAAGCAGATACACCAACCCGCCGCAACCGGTGACAAGTTACCAACGCGGAGAGGGTCTATGTCCCCCAGGGTACTGCCGGAACGTACCCTGGTACTATCTAATATGCGGACCGTACCTCGCCTACTCCACTAACGAGTCTAGGAGCCCGCTACGCCTACTCCCTTAACCTTAACTCCTAACCCTAACCGCATATCAAAATAGTTACCGAGGGTACGTTCCGCAGTAACTTAAATAATATAAAAATTCTTATTTATTTTTATTCAAGTTAATATTTATTAAAATTATAATTAAAATATATTAATATTCATTTACATAATTAAAATAATAAAAGGTGGACATGACCCTATGAGCGTTACCAACCTGCACGCTGTGCAGTGTTATTATTTATAAATCAATTTAATACTATAGTCTAAAGATCGGTCACTCATACTCAGCACTGTGACTATATTATATATATTAAAATTATTATTGAGTACCATTTTGTTATTACATTAGGGTTCATACTATGTATAAATTAATAAAAATTGAAAGAACGCTCGATCAGCTGCGATCATAAATTGACTGTAGGGACATTGCCGTACCCTGCAATTCCTTTCTAGGGTCCTTTACGATTTTTCTGTAATGAGGGTGTGCAATAATTCAAATGGAATTGGTTATTATTTTTAGGCTCATCTGACAAAGTCAGACATCAGCTTGTAGAGATGGCATGAGTGTTGTCTGCCCGATAACAAATACCGGTACAAATCTAAACGGTTTGAACATACGATGTTGATCTTTGGACATGTCATAGGAAGGATTCCGAAACGCAAGTGGATGATGAATCAGGGTTCAAGGGTCAAATGTTTAGAAGGGGGAAAAGAAGGGGGAATAGTCCCTTCATGACTTGAGAGCATAGAAGCTAAATAGAAGGAAGATGCAGAATTCTGGCAGTCAAAGTATCAACACTCCCAGCTTTACCTATGCTCTTGATATTGGGTATATAGCGTCATCGGTGAGAAAACTAAATAACCTCTTGCAACAATTTGAGGGTCGCGGTCACAGCACAATAGGATCAAACGACAGAGTTTAGACATTCTCTCAGGACATGGCTGCAGGACAGATGAGAACTTTTTATGGGTCTATTAAAACGGTTATTGCGAGATTTTTGCTCCAGAAAAACTAAATAAAGCTGAATTATATCTCATCTGGACCAGCGAAGATATCACCTGATTACACCAAACATAAAAATCACTAAGATTTTTATGGAGTTATAGCAAGAAAAATGGATTTGACCACTCGTAACGCAAAAATTTATCGTAATGCCGATAATGCTAATGGCAGAATTGGTAAACTTTGATTCTGTGTCAGTGATCGATTGAAAAACAAGTGCAAGCCCTGTACTGTGTTATAGTCCGCGTTCCAGCGGCATCGTTTTGGCTCCGAGCCAAATGCTAGATTGATCGGAGCAAATTTGGCTCGGGCCTAATTGAGTCAGAGCGTTTCAACGGACCTACGCAAGTGAAATACCTGTCTGTCCCAACATTCAAATTCAAGATAAATTTTATCTGCACAAATATCTCACATGATACTGTTGGCAGCTATGTGCGATGAGTGGCGTTGTTACTATTTAGAGTGTTTACTTACGTTCCGAGTTAATTATAATCTGAAAACGTGCCATCCCTGATCAAATTTTCCGAATTTTCATAGCTGTTTTGGACTTTATTTTTCGTCGAAGATCACGTTTGACACCTCGCGGCATCTACGCGCACAATTCTACCTCTCTAACCGCCGCCGAAAGCTGTGCTAAATTGGCTCGGGCCTCTGGTCCCGACGTTTTCGATAGGGGGCCAAATCTGGCTCGGGCCTAATTAGGCCGGCAAAAATGTCCGGTGCAACGCTCTGCTCGAGCCAACTCTGGCACGGGCCTAATTGGCTCCGGCCAAAAACGCTCCGTGTGACGCGCGGCCCCCAGTGCGCCCGGCCGCCGGGCCGCGCCTTAAAATGGCAGATAAGCGGGTGGCGCCATGCAAGCTAATCCATCACTTCCTCGTTAGTTCAACATGACAGAAAACGAATGTTTATAAAAACATAGTTCGAGAACTGCAGTTTTCGGTGAATACGAAGGTTCTAAGACATTTTATTGTTACTAGACAATTGCTGTTACCAAAGCAATAACGTAAGGTGTCATGAAAGTGGTGAAAAACACTGAAAACTTCGCAATGTTATTAAAAGAACATGAATGGATTTTTCCACTGTGTCAATGAGTACCTGTCTGGTGACTTTTGACGACCTCAAGTAGAATGTGAAGCACCAATTTGTTTACTGTTGACAAAAAAAATATAATTCTTTTGCTAACTGAACCTATATCGCGGTGTGGATGTGTAGGGTTCAGCGTATACGTTCAGCTTCTAGTACTTGAAGAAGCGTTAAATGTATACAAGTTCGTACGCCAGCTGGGCGTTTGGACAAGGCGGTTGTTATTACGACACTTTACTTCAGCACAGTAAAAATCATTTCTCACTACATCATTACACTGGCGCATCACTAATACATAACAAGATAATGCAAACAAGTACGTATGTAATGCAGTAATGGCAATTGGCTGGATTGGGGGAGGAGTTAATGATTTGTCCAGTCAAAGAACGAATACAGTAAGACGACGAACAATCGCTGGACTGACAAGGTAGGAAGTATGTAGAATATCTAATAGGAGTACTCTTATAAGGCCTCTGCATTCTCTCTCTATTCTCTCTCTTACTTTCCTGACCAACCGTCGCCTCTCACTCCCTCTCGGCTCCGTTTGCACTATTGCTAATCTCCGCCCTCTTCCTTTCTATCTCTGCTCTCTCTCTCTCGCTATCTACCACTTTCTCCCTCGTCTCCTTCCTCCGCTGTTCGCTCTATTCATGTGAGAAGCAGTTGCTCTGGCACGCACATAGAGGGCTGATAGCCGGCCTGAAGCCTGAAATTCAGAAATACACGCTTACTTGTGACTTCTAACATCCCTTCTTAGCTCATCTGCATGACATAGTCAGGATGCAGCTTGTAGACATCGCTTGAATCGTCGTCATCGTCGTCCGTGTCGTTCCTCGTCCGTCCGCTCCGTCCGTGCGTGCCGTCCGCCGCGTCCGCTCGCCGTCCGTCAAGCAGTTGGGCACAAATCATAACGCGCTTGACGTTGTAACGGTCACGATATTCGGCAGCATTGGGGGGGATTGTCAAAACGAGTTGGGATGTCGAGCTGGGGTTCAAAAGGTGCAAAGGTCAAAGGTGTAAAGGAGGAACATTCCACTCCTTAACTTAAGGTATAGGGAGGAATCAGAATTGCGGCCAAATCTGAAATGGCCGCACTAGGCTTGTGCTAGTTGGTGTTAGCCATCATGGTAGGAAAAGCCATCACTGTGCGAAATTGGAGTGCACAGGTCAAAGGTCATTGGGCACGGCAGATTTTAGACATTTTTCTGAGGAGCATGGTTCTGACGGGGCGATTGAGAAAAACCTTTTTGTTGTTGCAGCGGTGACCTGACCTAGCATTTTTATGGGCATTATTGAAAGGAACCATGAAATCTACGTTTTTGGCTGCATGGCGAAAAAGTAAGTTCAGATAACCTTTTGACCGCTCAAGCGGAGGGTTAAACTTGGATTTGTTGGAGCTGTCTGTTAGAAAGAAATTTGACTGCCGGGTTTGCTAGTAGAATCTATCCATGCGCTGGATGCATGCAGGCTACAATGTCACAGGTGAAATTCAATAAAGCTAAATTTGTAAAGAAGGTGTATGTTCCTGTAAATCGTTAACTTTCTATGGGCATTGCTGTACTGTCAGTATGTTACCATGTAAACGTTGGCAGCTGCCAAGTGCTGCATGCAGTGCATGTGTTTGGGTGCAGTTTTTGGCCTGCGTTAATTGGTTAGCAGGTGGAGAGGCTCTCTAATTGCACATTTTGCAGCCCTGTAGGCTTGCGTAGCGTAAACATGGATGAGTGCTTAGCCTATATCTGCTTGGCAAAATAGTTGTTGCTACTACGTACAATGAGAGCTTCCATCTTGAATCTGAAGACACTTAAACGTACGCGCCATCTCGTGGCAACTTTCATAACGATTCCAACGAACATTCCTTTGAGAAGGTTCCTGATACCATCCTTGTGCATTCCACTGTTTCGGCGTGTATGTGAACACATTTGGGACTAACAGGGTTTACTAGAATCCCACCACTCCACCACAGAGTCACCGCAGTAGACGTTAGATGAGCGCTGTCGCTTCGCGGCACTTGTCTTGCTTTAGCACTGGCACAGACAGCCAGATGAGCACTGTCACTGGTTAGAATATAAGTATCACGTCATTGCCTCCGCGCAACAGAGTTGCAGGGGAGGTAATGCGATCGGTCGTGTGTGTGTGTGTGTGTTCGCGCGTGTGTGTGTGTGTGTTCGCGTGTGTGTGTGTAGTGTTCGCGCGATCGATTCAGCAGCAGCTCGCCTTAGGGCGTCCAGTCAGCAGCAGCTCGCCTTAGGGCATCCAGTCAGCAGCAGCTCGCCTTAGGGCGTCGAGTCAGCAGCAGCCAGCAGCGAGCCAGCTGTTATACACATACATGTTACACGCTCGCGGAGGTATGCACTCTCCGTGAGTGCCCTCTGTCTAGTTGCTTCTTAAAGTTATGTTAGTTATTAGTTAGGTTATGTATCATGACTTATTTCTGGGGTGCCTGTGAGCATGCTGTGTGGAGAAATTCAATTCATTCATCAATAATTAGTAATTACCATTTTTGACTTATCAAATTGTTTGGCCCTGATGTAAATTGTAATATATATATATATATATGTGTACGAAAATACAGTTTGCACCATATCTCATTTCAATTTCTTCCATCACTGCACTATACTGAATGGAATTTGTAGTGGGCTTTCATGGTATGTTTAAGCACTGGTGTGTATATAATAATTATATACATTCGAATTACGTATTAACTCGTCTGTATCTGCATGCAGACAGACGAACACCAAGCAGCAGGAGCACTTTCCCGCCAGCGGGGCGAAGAACTTTCTCATCGACGACGACGCAAGCTCGGATTCGTCGAGCAGCGAAAACGACGAGCCCGCGACGCGCGACGACAAAAACTCGCCGTCGAAGCCGGCGCTGCCGAGCTTCGTCGAGGTCATGACCTCGCCGCAGTCGCTGTCGCGCGGCGCGTCCGTGTGGAGCAACCCGTATCGGGACGCGGAACACGCGAAGCACGCGATACTGGAGCGACACGTGAAGCTGAGCGAGGCGGAGGCGAGAAGCGGCGGCGCGGCAGCGAAGCGCGCCTGCTACAAGTTCCTGAAGGGAAAGTGCCGCTTCGGCAAGAGCTGCAAGTTCCTCCACGACAGGGATACGCCGGCGGGCAGAGGTGGCGAGCCTCGCGCGGCGCATGGCGCCGCAGGCCAGACGAGTGGCACGCCGCAGGGAGTCGGCCGGGGTCACGGCGATTCTGCCCGCCAGCATCCTTATCAGTGCGATGCAGGAAGTGACAGTACTGATAGCGATGTGCAGAGGAAGCGCAGAGTAGGACTAGCGCAGTCGCTTATTCCGCCCAAGAGGGCCATGCATGCATACAGAAAGCAGCAGTTGCAAGACGAACCTTGGATGTCTCATTAGGCACATATAGTAGTACCCAGGGTTATGTGCGACAGGCGTAGATGTAATATCCGTCGTCATGATCCGCTAAGCATTCGCTCAGTACATAATTTGATGATACAATTTGTGAGTTTCTGGTCTGTTATAGACTGTGTATGTGGCCCATGTCGACTAACCTAAACCTTATTTAGGTACCTAAATAAGATGATTAAGGTTACCTTATTTAGGCTCTTTGCCCTATATGCAGAACACACGTCATCCCATGACAGGGCAATTGTCGGCAGATTTCTCTTACACGTTTACTGATGATAAGTATATATATGCAACTCCAAACTTATTATTTTTCCATATATATAATATAGCAAATGTACAGGTGTATGCATTCGTAATGAGCATGTTTTTCACTCTTTATTATTTAAATATACATAACTAGAAGTTTTGTAAATAATTTTTAGGTTAGTGATGTAAACTATATTTACACGAGTTTAGCTGTTGAAAATTTTTATTTAATTAATACCACGAATAAGATTATTTATGAACTGCATCCGAAATTTGGTTGTGTTTCATGTTTGTTATGACTTGGTCTCAACATTTTCTAGGGTGCTTGGATAAGAAAATTGATTTTATTTTCACTTCACTGCTTTGACTTACCAGGCAAAAAATATTGTAATATCTTTGGGTACTTACTTTATGGACATTTCTATTCATTACAAGGGGCCTTTCTAATTTATAGATGTGATTTCCTCTCTCATGTACGTCTAATGCGATCTCGATATTGTTTATTCTCAAGAAACAAACAGACATGTTAGTAGCAAAAAGTAAACTTTATTAATATTATCACAATTATATTTACTACACTTCCAACTTCTTTTTTTTTCTTTTTCTTTTTTTAATGCTCTTTAGAACTTATTTTAAAGACATAATACATTGAAGTAATATATACAAAAAGATTTTGGTACACACACACTGAATATCCAGCATGATTACCAGTATAACTATATATAACAACATTTTTCATTAAATGCAATGTGTGTCCCAAAATTAGAACAAGACTCCACTTTTAAACAGACAGAGATTGCGCTTATCTTGAATAATACTGAAACTCCATGAATTTGGCTGATTCTGAAGTTCAAGCAGCTAAATAAATAATAACAAACTAGTTCAAAGCAATTCCAGTGCAAACAAATTCATGCACTGCTGCTGCAGCAAAAAACTGCCTTATATGGGTGCTGTCATCACATGACAGTTGTATCTCTCTGCAGGGGATGCTGCTGTGTTCACGATCGCTCATGTGACGTCCTGTATTCCAGCAGCACTGATGGTATAGTCGACCGACTGACCTGTTGCCTGCAATTTAAGATGTTCAAGAAGAACTGGGTGTCAGTTGCACAGCAAGAACAATACCTCAAATTCTTATCAAAACAAACTCAAATCACAGTAACACGCCTTATTAGAACAATGACCTCATTTAATTAGCCCTGCTTAGCCCAAGACTTTTAGCATATCATTCCACTATCGACAGAGATATTAATTAAAATTGAGGTGAGGATGCAGTAATGTGGAATGGAACTATACATGAGCGAGCACACGGATCGATCACAAACCACCTTGTCCTTATTCAATAGTCATCATGCACTGTAGTCAGAAGTGAATAGTGAGCATACAGAATGATGTACTCAGATGCAAAAGGAATGAGTTACAATATAGTAAGCAGAACAGAGTGGTAGAGCATGAATATGATTCTGAATGAGCAATTCGTCATGGGAACTTGTGTACAGTAATTTGGCTGCTGTTAACGTGCGCTGCCTATTCTCACCAATCGCCTGCATTGACTGTATCCAACAGACACCACACTAGCAATAAAAAAATCAGAATTAAGCTTGGGAAGTAGTCTGTCGGCGTCACAGAGCCGGTCGCTACGGCAACAGGGCATCTGCCCTCCCCTCCTGCAGCTGCTTGTGTTTCATGGGAAAGTTAGCAAAGGTCACTGCACAGCAACAAGTGGGGTTGTAAGTCAATCCGCCAGTAGGAGGGCTGGTGGCACAACGGTGGCAGCTGACGGAGTAAGCGCAAAGATGCTGCATTCTGCTGAGTTGTTAATCTCCCACCCATCGCACTGCTCGAATGAATGCCTCGAATGGAAAAGCCTGTTTTGCAACTTTTAAAACTTTGCGTTTTGCTATCACATCACGTGAGAGGATTGTTAGGATTTTTTTTTATAAAATTAATTTTAGCAACTAAGCTGATCTAAATTTTGATCACGAAGGAAAGGTGTTCAATGTATATACAATAGATCTCTTGAGATAGCAGCTAAGGATCTGTTTGTGCATGTATACGTGAATTTGTATACATGCACATATGTGCATACATCTGGTTGCATGTGTACGTGTGAGTGCGTGTAAATTAGTGTATATAATGTCATTGAACAGGAATATCAAAACAGACAGGTGATTATGTTTGACAAGATCTATTGCATTAAAAATCAGGAGCATGGTAACTCACTCCTCTCCATCAAATGCTGATCATCCAAGACCACTTCACCTGATCACAGTTGTTATAGCCTTCTCTCATAAACTAATGCAAGATATTCCACTAGATGCCACTCACTCTACAACCTCCTTTGACCAGAAAATGCTTTGCTATCGAGACGAGAATTAAATATACCTGCAGTGCAATCAACACCTGATAGTCGCCATTATTACCTGTCTTGTACTTTTCAGCAAGGACGCGTGTCTGTAGACAGGGCCACCTTGCATGATATCAGGACACCTGGATAAGGTGAGGAGAAGTCTGGTGTTGGGTACATGAGCCCAGGAATAACCCAGTGAGGGTTTCACATGTACTAGCTTGCTTTGCAGAGTCGTGTTAACTACCTGTAGCACATTACAGACGTGGGATCAGGGTTACAGTTAAGGTCCTGTGTTAGGGCGATGCAGCAGGACGTTTCAGTAAGGCTAAGCCCGTAGATGATTGGAACACAGAAGCGTGCAGTAATAAATAAATTTTAGAGATGATGTCTAG
Source organism: Priapulus caudatus (assembly GCF_000485595.1). Taxonomy (NCBI): domain Eukaryota; kingdom Metazoa; phylum Priapulida; class Priapulimorpha; order Priapulimorphida; family Priapulidae; genus Priapulus; species Priapulus caudatus. The sequence continues at coordinate 183,662 of NW_014577550.1, read as the reverse complement.
TGACACTAATTCTCACGCTGACATTCCGGGATTATTAAAACATCTTGGAATGATATGATCACCATTTCAGTTCCAATAAGTTGGTTTAATTTTGTTATAAATCCTTAGGCCATGGGACGATTTTAAGTACCTGTCAGAACAACGTGATAAAAGCAACAACTTCACGTTTGTCAACACAAGGGTTTATTAGACAAATTTTGTACTGCTCATTAATACAAGTGCCGCGGAGCGACAGCTCTCATCTAACGTCTACTGCGGTGACTCTGTGGTGGAGTGGTGGGATTCTAGTAAACCCTGTTAGTCCCAAATGTGAATAGTTTTATTTGAGATATACAGAGTTATTCATCTAGATCTGCAGAGGTGATAGGTTTTTTGTATGGAAGGGTGTCAGGCTGTATAGACAATCTGTCGCACAGCCTGGTCGGGCTAATCATAGGGGAGAAGCGTTAAATGTTGTCAACTTGTCATTCACTAAAAATTATCATTTTTATGCAAAACCACATGTATATTTGTTAGGGTTTATATATGTGTGTATATATATATATTTTCATGATCAGTTGGCTGAAAGTCAGGGTACGGTGGGACAATGCAGGGTACGCAGCGCCGTATAGTACCCCGAAGTACTTTCCGATATATCAAACCGTACCCAGGGTACCCTCCGATAGTACCCTGGGGGACATAGACCCTATCAGTATCAGCGACAGTGACGCTCAAGGGGTCGTTGTCACGTCAGGTACTACGGCCAAATCCTATTTGACAACCCCAGGTTTAAAAACCCTAACCCTAACCCTAACCCTAACACTAACCAAACTCACGACATGGGTGTGTAAACACTACTTTGACCGGTACTACAGTATACAGATATGTACCCGAGGTACATATATCGTATAGCCTAGGTACACAAACCAGACAAGTTGTACTACAGAAGTGTACCCTAACCCTAACCCTAACTCTAAATATACCTCATATAAAAATATAAACATAATACTAAACAACCTAAAACTACCTCGGGTACATATCTGTACTGTAGTACCTGATACGACAACGACCCCATCTGCGACAGTGACACGTTCACGACAAAATGCAAACGGTTTGTTATTGTTTTTACTCGACTAGAATCTAAGACAACCCGGGTTTTAAACGAGTTGACAGACTTACCATTTGCTGGATCAATGTATATGTTGTGACAGTCTTTCAGAATTCGTTCGTTTACAGAGAGAGTAGCTGCTTCTGTTGGATTTGCACCAACTCTATGCCTTACTTTACCAGACATCTTGTATCATGCCGGCGGAATTCAACATGTCTGCGCCCATCAACTCACAGCCGCATTTCCATTTGGCCGCATCAGTCATATATGAAAATATAATTATACTATTTATACGTACCGACTAACTTTTACGTAAATCGAAAAAAACATTTAAAAATAAATTATTAAAATAAATATTAAAATTAAATAGGATAAAACACATAAATAGGAGAAGGAGTATTTTCTCAGCGATAGTGTCGCAAAACCAAACATGGCAGCCTCCTTGGTTGCAAATTATGGTGGATCTAGTAGTGGGAGTGAATCTGATGAGGAAATGTCAGATGAGCTAATAACCATGAAGCACAAAAGCTGGTTTTCATGAGTTTCTTCAAGCACGAACAAGTTTAATATCATCTTTAACTCTCCTCACGCTAACCTTATTCTGGGATCAGATTATACATAAAAAACATTTCATAATATAAATATGGTGTCAAACCGAGCAATTTTTACGTGTGGCGAGGTACGTTGTGTCAGCATTTTATGCCCGTTTTTATCATGTACAGTGGCATGCCCATCCTGTATAGCAGACCAATGGTAAAAAAATTACCAAAACAGGATATGAAATCTTTAGCAGGAACTTGATACCTGATAATGCGTTCTAGTAAAGATAATAACAGTTTGGGTTTATGATATAAATGCAAGAAAAATAACATTTGGTACCCCAGGGAGAAATTCCCTGTAATACTTCATATATGTTCACTATCCTATTTATTCTTTGCTAGTAGTAAAAAAACATCAAACGTTACTGATTTTACTTTCCATTAGTTTTGTGTAATATCAGAGCACGTATATCATATATGATATACCAAACTGCATGCAGTGCCCCTTCGTACACTCAGGATTGAACCCATGAGCGAGAGCGCCATCCTACGTGGAGTTTGATGATATACGTGCTCTGGTAATAAGTCACGAAGTGAACATACCCTGCCATCTAGTGAAAGAAACTTGAAATTTCCTACTCACAACAACAGCTACTCCGTTTTCTGCGCATAAACTTTTCAGCAGTCTGGCTAGCTCCATCATAGACCTGTGACCTGCAGAGTACATAAACAAAAATTGACAACCAATGACCAATGTTGAAATCACGTTCTCTGTGTGGCAGTGGTACCGGTTGCCGCGAGCCCTGTGCTCGCCGGGGTTGAGCTTGCCCCTGGGTGGGTGTAAATGTTGTGTTTGTAATCGGTTTTATGTTTGTAATGTCTTTCTGTGTGTTTCATGTGCGTTTTGTAAGTGTATTGCAGCAATTACTCACTCACCGCCGGATTCTTTGGGGGCTGCCATTAGTCGTGATTGTAACCCCCTCTAGCGCCCGAGAGCGGGGCTAGCGTAGGAAACAGCTGGCACAGCGGGGGGCCGTGTGCAAAGACAGTGTGTGTTGGCGCGTTAGTTCGAAGCGGTGCAGGAGAGCGCACGTCGAGCTGCGAGATAGAGAGCCCAGCAGAGCGTAGAGCAGAGTTAAAAGTTTGGCGTATGAGTGTACTGTACGAGTGCTCGGTGAGTGCCGAGGGTCTACGACGGACCGGGCGAGGACCGGAGACGAGAGAGAGTGAGTACAGCGGGCTGTTTTCGGCACACCGTCGGGGCTGAGTAATAGTAATATCAATAGTAACGGTAACGGCAATAGCAGTTTTAATAGTGATTTAACAGACGTCAACAGATTTAATAACCCTCTCGAGTAGCAGCTTTAGGCGCATCGGGCGTTGAGTTCGTCCCTTGTGTGAGTGGCCGTACAGGTGTCCCGTCAGCCGGCTGCCTAGCCCTCCCCTACACGTTAAAGTAATATCTCCCGAGTAGCCCCGCGTCATAAGGTGCGCCGTGTTGTGTTGTGTCACTGTCTGTCCCGTGACGTCCGTCGTCTGGCATTGTTGACTAACCACACTATCGCACCGGAGCCGGAACGAACGCTGGGTTGGCTGCGTCCGGAGGAGGGAGCGCAGTAGCATTGAGGCGCTCGTGAGGGAGTGGAGACTGGGTGGCCACGGTACGACGTACAAGGTAGGAGTATCTATCTTGTATCTCTCGTTGTCACTATCCACCGTGTTGCACTGCACTATACGTAAGTTGAACTGTTAGTTACTGCGTATCGTCAGGTGGCGCCCTCAGGTGTCGTGGGGAGACACAAAACGCTACATCTGATTATATTGTAATTACAAAGGTGATGCATGCCAGTCTGGTCTCTCAGCCTCTTTGTTCTGGTTAATTACTAAAATTAATACCATCAGACTGCAATCATTACATACGAATTCATGTGATGAATATACTGGTTACAACGTAAACTTGCTCTACAATCATGCTACAATGTATAACTAAAAGTTCATTGCAACACACACGCACGAACGCACGCACGCACACACACATACACACAAGTAATAACATTTCTAAGTAAAACAGTACAAAACACTGCTATACAACATGAAGAAAATATACATACTAAAACGACATTACTTTCTGTACAAGTAAAGTGATTAAGATACACTTTAAAATCATTTCAACATTCATATGCACGCACTTACTCTTGTATAAACCTACACTAATATATGCACACATGCACATGCACACACACACATATATACATGTATTCATTCAGAATACATCATAATATATTCATTATAGATACATACCTTCAGCGTGTTGTGCACTGAGAAGGTATGACAACACTGCCGTGACAGAGTCAACCACAATGACCTTCAGGGAACCAAAGAAGGAATCCACCTGAAAATATGCAAGGTTATGGATAGTTTCAAGAATTAGGAACACAGTCATAACTGTCAGTTAACTCTGTGAAGAAATGTTCTGGATTGAAGACTGATGAACCTAATTCCAAAAACCAATCAGTTTCATAGGCACAGCAGAACCTCCCATTGTTACCACTACTACGTATCACAAGGTCACGATTTCAAGGTTCATCCTGGTCTATATGGAAATATAAGCTATGGAGCAAATGAAAGCCAAAGTTTTCGAATGATTAAATATTTTTGGCTAGTCTTAAAAATGTGAATATCTCAATGCTGAGTCACTAACATATTTAACTATTGCTAAAGTCAGTAAACTGGACTACACAACAAAAACCTACTGAATTATTACGTGACATTATTCTATTGTAACATTGAAGCATTTTCAACTACAATCCACAGTTGTTGATCTATCTATGTGATTAACTTGTATCTCTCCATTTTGGATATAGTCTCTTGAAATTTCAAGGCTAATCATTACAAAGACGGGGTTATGACATGTTGATTTACTTGTGAAGTGAGCCGACTATAGGAAAACTTTTTGATAAATGTTTTGTTACCTGTCAGATTAGCTGATTATTGAATAATCTTTTGCTAAATAATGCTTTGTTACCTCCTATAGTTTTACTGACGGTGATGAGCTAGCCAGCTCACGTTGATATATCCTTTACCAATGCACTATTATTAAATAAATAAATAAATAAATAAAATAAATAAATCATACCTGTGAGGTTAGCTGATTGCTGACTTCATGCAGGGTCTTCATCAGATCTGACAACTCGAAGGCATGCTGGCAACGCACCCTGGCCAGTGCTGCTGTCACCAAACTCTACACACAACATGACATAATCGATGAGAGCCAGTCTATGCAATAGTGCAGTCAACAATGATGGCTATATGGAGTCACGTAGGAAGTGAGGACCTCCACCTCATCTACGAGATCTACCTCACTACTCAGTATGGATCTGACAAGCTCCTTATTTGAATGTCATGAAGCCACAAAGTTAGCAACGAATAGTTGCTATGAATAATTCAGTCCGTAATAATGAGGTGTGAGAAGTATGAATGATGGTAACACATATGTGTACCTCATCTACACTGCCTTCATCACTGGTGAATTTCGAAGCGATGATCTGCAGCAGCCGGTCACTGAAGAAGCCTGCGTTGGTGCTGATGTAGAAAGTATTTTGTCCATTCCGTGCCGCAACATTTGCAGCTATGCTCATGCACAACTGCCAAGCATTAGTAACAGCTAAAGAAATTAACCTAGCTCTGACACATATGCATGCAAGCATACGTACAATAGTCCACAGTAAAATAGACTATGAGAAACGCTGCAGCAATGACAAATGTCTAAGCAGATTTGAATTGCACAAATACAGCTAATCTTAGTCGTTGTGTTAAATTGGCTCCAAGGCTAAGGTCATACATTCTCAATGCCCAGTCAGCATTGTAGCTGGTATGAGTTTAGTAAAACAGCTGTGGATATGGTCAGAAGTTGGTACCAATGTGAAACAGTGAGTACTACCTGCGTTTTACCGGTGGCTGTCGATCCACAGACTTCTGTGATTTCTCCTGTGAAAATTCCACCATCTAGCAGTCGGTCAAGGCTGGGAATATAGCATGATATTTCTGTAGATAACGTATCTATCAGTATGGTTGGGGTAAACCTGCTCCAGCATAACTAGCCATGCAGAAATTTCTATATGAAACATGGTGCAACTTAAATCAAAACTATGAGGGGCAAAATTACTTACCCCGGACATCCTGTTGCTAGAATAGCCAAGTACGACAGCATGTGGTCATACAGATCCACACCGTTAACAGGGAAAGCAGCGAATTGTAGCAGAAGAGCATGTTTTAATGTGCAGAGCTCCTGCAATCAAGACCAATATCATCTATCAGAATATTCTCATATTATACTTTGTCCAAATATTTTTGTTGTTCAATCCTGACTCCAGATATAAACAATCTCGATCCTTATATGACTCTAAGGCGCTATAGCAAGTAGAGAGGGGTGAAGTCACGATACGAATTAAAACGGCATGTTCTCGCAGCAAAATGTATAGACATATAACTACTGTGAGCTTGTATATGTTGCAAAAATTCACTACAACTCATTTGGATTGCTACTTTCTTAACATTTCTTCAGCAAACCTAAACAGTCTTACGATTAAACTAGTACAACTGAATGTTTACACCGTGTTTACACATCCAGGTCACAGCCGAGCGATCAGTTTTCATAACAGTTCATTAACAGTTCTTTTCTATAATAGAACAAGTTATAATTCATTATTCGATGTTTGTTCAGTACAAAAATGTAAAATTTGTTTAAATCATATTGTTATCTACATTACTTATGCAATCAGCAAACAAATATGTATAGTGTTTTCTTTACAGCCACAAGAACTATTTGCGCTAGCGTAGACCTACTGTTAGCGTTCTTAGTCACATCGCTCTATGTGCATGTATATGTACGCCCAAACTCTGTCCAACAGTTTTCAAAATAGTCAATCTGAAGCACATTTCTGGTTCAATAAGAACATTACGAGATGTTTGCATACTGCAAGTATGCTCACAGTAGGTGTATGTAGGCTTTTTGTTGCAAAGGTTATCCATTTTAAGGTGTAGCTCTAGAACTATAGCCCTTGTTGAAGTTGTTCACCATACGTGCAGCTAGACAGAGGAATTGCTCTAACCTGTGATTGGAAGATAAAAATAGAATTCGTGATATTCCTCAAGACTGTCAGTATTGTTGTGGATGTCGATATATGTACCAAGAGGTGGCGCCACTTGTATGCGTGGTGTAAACTCGGGGGGGGGGAAGTCGGGAAGGAATAAATGAGTTGCACTACACAACGTGTCGATTGTGTTTCAATAATGGTTCCTTAGATATGAATAAAGTCAAGCCAAACAAGTATTACTATTATCAGGAGTAGATAATAGCTAGGGAAGGAGTGTGACATCAATAAACAAGGGAAATTCGTCATTTACTAGCCTTATAATACCTACGATTTACTACGCGTAACTCATCCAACTTGAGCTCAAATCGTACACAGTACATTCGCCTAGCATCGTGCGAAATCGTTTCCTCGTATACACCTGCAATCCGGAGATACAAACTAAAACGTACGACACGATTTTCCATTCTGTTGGCAGCAAACTCGATGCGTTTAGAGCCTAATTTGAAACAAAAGGCAGCTACTAACGCTCGGGGATGCGATGTGGCTCGCTGGGAGATTGCTGCTGATTGCGGTGGGCGTGCGTGCGTGGTACATACAGGTGCATACAGCTGTATGCCGGTATGCCGGTATGTAGCTGTATGCCGGGTCAAAGGTTATCTCGCCGAGTGTTGCGTCAATGTCCAATCTCCCAGCGAGTCACACCGCATCGCCGAGCGTTAGTAGCTGCCTTTTGTTTCAAATGGCTCTCTGAACGCATCGATTTTGCTGGAAACAGAATGGAAAATCGTGTCATACGTTTTAGTCTGTATCTCCGGATTGCGGGTGTATACGTGAAAACGATTTCGCACGATGCTAGGCGGATGTACTGTGTACGATTTGAGCTCAAGTTGGTTGCGTTACGCGTAGTAAATCGTAGGTATTTTAAGGCTAGTAAATGACGAATTTCCCATGTTTATTGATGTCACACTCCTTCCCTATTATCTACTCCTGCTATTATACATCTCACTGACTGCACTTACATGATAGTTTATTTTCAAAAGCTTACAACGTTTACACTCTTTATAGAGGATTCTACGAATATTTGCTAACTTTCACAAAGTTTCTTGTTCAAATTCAAGTAGCGTTCGTATTGTATTCACAGCAATTCCTCCATTTACGGTTTAGCCGCTGACTAGCTGACAGTCAACATCACTGAACAGAGTAATTGCTCCAACCTCTGATTAGCTCAAAAACATCAGCTGATGTGACGTTTTGACACTGGAAGCCCGGTATATGGGAAGGGGGAGGAGAGAAGAGAAAAAGAAAAGAGAGGGGGAGCCTGGGGAGGGAATTATGGTGAATACACAATAGCTATAACTCTCTCACCCACTTAGACTAGGTTTTGTTATCAATCAAGTTGTATGCGTGTCATATATTGACAAACTTGAGAAACGTCACAAATTCTATTTTTATCTTCCAATCACAGGTCGGAGAAATTCCTCCGTTTAGCCGCATGTAAGGGCTAGCCTATACTACTAGAGCTAATTTTAAGGAGGACCCTTCTAGCCTCCAGGCTCCATCTAAACCTAAGCTCCTCCAGCTGGGGAACTGCTTCATATATGACCCTAATTAACTGCAATAATTTAATTATTGGTTCAACAATACAATTGCTTGCCTTGTAATCAAGTCCGTCTCTCAGTGAAAGAATCTTCAAGTCTGCCGAAACGAAGCTCTCTACTGTTTTCACATTTTGTCTCCACAGCGACTCGCATAGCTCTTTTGAGAGGCATGGGCACATTCCAGCCTTTAATACAGGGGCCATAATGGTTCAATGCCCTAATAACAGCAATAGTAATAATTACATAATCCCCCAGATGAGTACACAGCGTATACTGTATATAGTGCAGAGAGGCAGCATTCGCGCCGACGTTAGGCTTTTCTTTTGCAGTGGGGAGTCGTTTACCGCAGATAGGAGAGTTATTAGTGGTGCAATAATTAAGATTTATCATACATTATTTTTATTTTTACTGATTTGTTGGAACTGCCACTGCCAGTGCCAGTGGCAGTGACCAGTATAGTCCCTTGTAGTTGTAGTCTGAGTTTCCTCTGACCAATGGCAATGCCAATGGCAATGCCCACACCAACGATTTTGGTGGATTTGGTGTGGGTACCAGTTAGGTGGATTTGGTGTCTAACCCACACCAAATGGCAAATCTACCAAAATCGTCGGTGTGGGCATTGGTCAGATGAAACTCGAACTAAGTCCCTTGCTGAGAACAATGTTACATCATAATGAATTAATATTCGCATACATTACATGTATACATTTTATACCACGTGACTGAATAATCAATATCTTTCTCTATTCAAATCAACTAACTTAGTAACTATTAATAATCCTACTCTAAGGTCCCTTGTACTAATCGTAATGAGGTTATGATAATAAAAAAGAAGAAATAATAAATCCAAAACATGAGACCATGGAGGCAGCCATATTTGCTCCTTTTCCATAGATGGGTACTTATCTCTTTACTTTATTTACTCTATATTGACGAAGAGACTAGTAACCAATCTATGAACTGCTATGACGTGATGTAAATCTGCTGTTTTCGCCCAGTCACCTATCATACAGATCATAACAAACTTTTCCGCGTCCGTTCGCGTAAAACCGATGGAGAGTTATAACAACACGTCACGAGTTTCGCCCGGTTATGTATATTTGCAATGGAGTGCACCGGGTGACCGATCGTGACGGCAGCCTTTATGCAAGCGGGTAACTGAAATCGGTAACTTAGAGCAAAATTTGTGTTGAAACTAAAAAATAAGCTTTTCAATAATTAGTAGGCCTAGTGACCAATCAAAAGTAATGACTAATGTCAATAATAACCACCAATCAAATGGTTGATACCTAGTTAGTATGTCAGCGCAACCTCAATAGAACAGTATGTCAGCGCACAGTACCTACATAGTACAGTGAGTACAGAGTACCCTGGTCACTATTTCACTTTCAGTATTTGATATGGGTTAGGGTTAGGGTTGGGGTTGGGGTTTAGGGAGTAGGCGTAGGCGACTCCCTAGACTCGTTAGTGAAGTAGGCGAGGTACGGTCCGGCATATTAGTATTAGATAGTACCAGGGTATACGTTCCGCGGTGGACATAGGCTCTCTTAGACCAATAAATTGTGCCCTAAAAATTTTTATATTCTGGTGTTATTTTAGGGCCCAATAGGCTTCCATAGACAAAACCTGTGAATTCCGACATGCAAAATGCACGACAACCTTTTTACTATTTACGGCCGTGTTACATAAAAAATCAAAGAAATACCTAAAGCCGTCGCTTTATTAACATGTTACCTACATTACAAAACACTTGCCATGCAGTATTCTCCTCTTTAATCACGTTTAATTATTAAAACATCACGACATAAAAATCACGCAAACTTCACTACACACAAAACTGCCAATCTTGCATTGAACCGCACCGGAAAACGTCACAGCGATGATTTCATTGGCCGGTGAGAAATGTCGTTGAGCGGTTCAATACAAGATTGGCAGTTTTGTGTGTAGTAAAGTTTGCGTGATTTTTATGTCGTGATGTTTTAATAATTAAACGTGATTAAAGAGGAGAATACTGCATGGCAAGTGTTTTGTAATGTAGGTAACATGTTAATAAAGCGACGGCTTTAGGTATTTCTTTGATTTTTTATGTAACACGGCCGTAAATAGTAAAAAGGTTGTCGTGCATTTTGCATGTCGGAATTCACAGGTTTTGTCTATGGAAGGCTATTGGGCCCTAAAATAACACCAGAATATAAAATTTTTTAGGGCACAATTTATTGGTCTAAGGCTCTCTCAGCGGCACTGACAGGTTGATAATATGAGGAGAAGATCTTCTAGTATTATCTACTCCTTATATTATCAACCTGTCAGTGCCCGCCCCCCCACTCAGTGTTATTTAGGGTACGCATATGCTCGTTCCCTCCCTTTGAAAGCACCCCCCTATCTCAGGACTGCCAAAATTTCTGAACCCTCTTTTTGGGGGCTTTTTGCGGGTTTTCCCTGCCTTGGAGACCCCCTAAATCCGGAACACTGCTCAATGTACTCCCTACTCCCTTTTTCACAATTTTGGCAGGTTCCACGACGTCGTACACTACCCTTGTCAAGCACCATCTTGCTGAGCAGATGCCGTATCCCATGTACACGTTCTGTTGCTAATATCTCTATCACAGATTTCGAGAAGTCTGTACTATCGAGTCGATAGATGGCACTGAACTCTACACTACGTATAGACTGGTACCCGTTCGCCACCTTCACTCCGGTACCTACTTATCTTTCGCAGTGATCCTTCGCTACACTGACGCAATTAAGGCACTGACGTAGTGACGTTAGTGTAGCGTGTGGAACTGTCGACCGGGTACCAGTCTACACTACGTAGTGTAGAGTTCAGTGATAGAGGGGAACTAGGGGGCAATATTTTTACTTTTCAAAGTGAAATAATCCTGAATGAGCTTTTAAAACTAGCAGGAATTTCAGGAATTTGATTCCGGGATTTGATAAAGTTTTCTATGATATTCAAGATGAAAGAGAGAGAAGAAAAACACCCCCTTTTTAACGAAATCTCCGGGTGAAAAGTCAAATACACCCCCTTTTTTACAATTCTTGGGCCGGACTTTGTCGCGCGAAAAATACCCCTTTACCGGAGATTTTGGGAATGCGCATGCGGTTCCTCCGACCTCGGAGTGGGGGGCCCGGGTGTCAGTGTCACTACTCACTGTACACTGTAGGTACTGTGCACTGACATGCTGTTCTATTGTCATTACACGCTCCTGCACGTATATATATATACTCGCCTTTTTCCGTTTCTTTCCCTTGCTCACTTCCTTACTCCCCTCTCGCGGATAGTATCGTCCACGGCATCAGTCGCACGGTGAAAAGATTGTGTGTATATGTATATATATATCTTGATGTAGATATATATCTTTATTTATCTTTCTCCCTCGTCCCTCTTCTCCTCTCTGTCTGCCCTCTCTCGCTCTATTTCCTTTGTCTCTCTCCGTTTCTTGCTCTTCCTCACTTCCTTACTCCCCCTCACTTCCTTACTCCCCTTGCGCGGATAGTATCGCCCACGACAAGTCAAGCATGGAAAAACTTTCACCAGCAAATATAATTTCAAATTATATATACCATATAATTTCAGCACACACCTATAATACACGCGCACGCGTGCGTGCAACCATGCCCGCATGTGCGCATCTGTTAATGTGTGTGTATCTGTGTTTGTGTGACTGTAAAAATGCGTATTATAGCCAAAAAATCATATTTTGTACTTTGGGGGGGGGGGGGGGAAAAAGTTTAGGCTGAAAACCAGCCATTTGCATGCCTGAATAAAATTCACCGTGCTAACGAGGTCATAGGCGATACCATTTGGGAGAGGGGGATCACTTATTCCCGAGAGAATATAACATGATAGGATATATATTAAATTAAGTACCATATAAATAGATAGACATATCAGATATAGATAGATAGAAATAGATAGAATACCAGATATTGAATTAAAAAGTTTTTCTTGGTTTTTCGTGATGGTTGATTCTATATTGTAGTATTATTACTGTTAGGTACTCAGTACATGGCTCCCACAAAAGTGTGAATTATTTTTTCAAAGACTTCAAGGACATTTCAAGGGCATGTGTTTTTTCAAGGACAATCTGTGACAAGTAGTTTTAGCATTTTAGAGTCATCATATATACCTTAGGAACTAGACAGAGGGTACTCACGTAGAGTGCATACCTCCGCCAGAATGTAACATGTATGTGTTACGAGCTGGCTCGCCGCTCACTGTTGGCTGCTGCTGAATCGCCGCTCGCTGGTGGCGGCTGCTGACTCGCCGCTCGCTGGTGGTTGCTGCTGACTCACTCGCCTGCTGCTGACTCGCCGCTCGCTGACTCGACGCGCTATCGATCGCGCCGCGCGGACTGGACACACACACACACACACACACACAGAAGACCGATTACATTACCTCCCCTCCACTCCGTTACTCCGTTAACTCCGTGGGTGGAGGTAAAAAATAGTTGTTTTACACCCTAATTCGATGAGAGCAATTCTTTCTCTATAAATGTCTTGCTAATAGTACTTGCTGAGCTGGTGAAATTAAAATACATTGTACATACAATTTCTTAAAAATACATGCAATATATATGTAAACATTAATTTACGTAGGCAACACTAAATTTGTTTGGCAACCGTTACAGATTGAACTATGCCTACTAGTTGTGCTGCTTCCGGCTGCCGAAACAGTGTCCAGCAAGGTAGTACACTATCCTTTCACAAGTAAGTATTGCATGTCACGATATATATATATATATATATATATATATATATATATATATATATATATATATATATATATGATTATAGCATAAAGAAAAAAAGAAAAACAAAATTGTTTGTATTCACTCCTAATAGCACGTATATAAATTCAAATCGAAAAAATTATATAGCTATTATAGCAACAAACCAATTGGCAGTTTTTTGCCATTTGTTCAACGTGCCAACGTGCCAAACGTGCCAACGTGCCAAACGTTGCCAACGTGTATATTTTCCAGTGCTGTATGATGTATCTATAAATGCAGGTTTCCACTACGTGATCCCAAGAAACTTGCTATTTGGTTGCAAGAACTTCGCCGAGGATCTTTCAAGCCCAGCTCCTCTCACACACTCTGCTCCAACCACTTTGAGTCCTGGTGTTATATTCCATGCCTGGCAGCTGGTAGCAGAAGACGGCTAATAGAAGAAGCCTATCCAACCATTTTTGACTTCCCCAAACCTCTACAGAAGGTCTGTCCATAATCTGTGTCATTAGCTGAAAGAGTTCAATCTTAGTTATAATATAGTTCAGTGTTTCCCCTGGCCAAAAAGGTCTGTGAGGTGGTAAATGTTTTTTGTGATGTGTTTGCGCATTTCGAGATCCTAGCAAAGTGAGCAGCGCAGGTGCTGGCCAAGATAGGGAGTTCCGGGGGCATGCTGCCCCGGGAAATTTTTGAAAAAATGGTGCAATTTTGTGCATTCTAAGCTATTCTGAACACATTGTATGAGACTCTTGAATCTCTTTTTCAAGGTGTCAAGTTTTGTCAGCGAGGCGGTGTTTTGGACAAATTTCTCTGTGGCGGCTGAGTGTCAATGCAGGGGAAACACTGTAGTTAGTATGTTGCATATTTAAAAATAGGATAGGTTAGTGTGATTGTTCATTATTTTAATTTTTATTCTGATATAGGATAAAAACCATAGACGTGTAATAAAGAGACGACATAAAGTAGCTATCATTGAGAGGAGTGAGAAAGGTGACCGTGATAATGTAAGTTTATCTAAGAATTTGATATATTTCGTTCACAATTACATGCTTATAGTCTCACGTTAGCAGTGAACAAAACTTAGTTGTTATACTTATTCTTCGTTTTGTATGAGGGGGTCTACTTTAAGTATGTTGCATATTTAAAAATGGAATAGGTTAGTGTAATTGTTCATTGTCTTAACTTTTATTCTGATACAGGATAAAAACCATAGGCATGTTATAAAGAGACGACATGAAGAAGCTATCCTTGAGACTGAGAAAATTGACTGTGATAATGTAAGTTATCTAAGAATTTTATATATTTCGTTCACATTTGCATGCTTATAGTCTCATGCTAGCAGTGAAAAAACTTAGTTGTTATAGTTCTTCTACGTTTTGTATGACAGGGTCTACTTGAACCAGAAGCTGCTATGCCATCACTCAGTGTGAAACTAGACCATCCCTATGCCTTTGATACCACACAAAGTCCACAAATGTTGAAATGCAAGCTTGATTTCGCAAACACAAAGATCAGTTCATTACAGAAGAAGTTGAAGCTGCAATACCGCAAGGTACAACGTAAGCAATCTCAGATCGATACAGGCAAAGAACTGCTCACAAGCCTAAAAAGCCCAAATATACTCTGAGGATCTGAAGAAAATATTAAAAAATAAAAAGTTATTTATCATAAAAATCTAACTAGTATATTATTTCTATGTGCTAAACACTGAAAACTGCTTGCCGGTATTAGATACCATAATTGCCTGCATGGTGTCATGAAGCTCATCGCTGCCACCGGTCAACCTTAAGTAGCATCTATATCAGGAGTAGATAATAGGGAAGGAGTGTGACATCAATAAACAAGGGAAATTCGTCATTTACTAGCCTTAAAATACCTACGATTTACTACGCGTAACGCAACCAACTTGAGCTCAAATCGTACACAGTACATTCGCCTAGCATCGTGCGAAATCGTTTCCTCATATACACCCGCAATCCGGAGATATAGACTAAAATGTACAACACGATTTTCCATTCTCTAGCTAGCAAAATTGATGCGTTCAGAGACGAATTTGAAACAAAAGGCAGCTACTATTGCGCTATTGCTAACTCGGCGGGCAATGTGGCTCGCTGGGAGATTTTTGCGGTTGGCATTCGTGTGTGGTATGGGGGCATGCCGGTATGTAGCTGTGTACCGGGTCAAAGGTTATCTCGCCGAGTGTTGCGTTGATGCCTAATCTCCCAGCGAGCCACATTGCCCGCCGAGTTAGCAATAGCGCGTTAGTAGCTGCCTTTTGTTTCAAATTCGTCTCTGAACGCATCGATTTTGCTGGCTAAAGAATGGAAAATCGTGTCGTACGTTTTAGTCTATATCTCCGGATTGCGGGTGTATACGAGGAAACGATTTCGCACGATGCTAGGCGAATGTACTGTGTACGATTTGAGCTCAAGTTGGTTGCGTTACGCGTAGTAAATCGTAGGTATTTTAAGGCTAGCAAATGACGAATTTCCCTTGTTTATTGATGTCACACTTCTTCCCTATTATCTACTCCTGATCTATATACAAGTATACATAGTACATATATCTACATATCACACAGGGACGGCTTATGGCCAAGTAACAGGTGATGGTTGGGTAGGTGGACATATCATCGTAACCAGTTGAGTTCATACCATACAGTATGATGTCAGGAATGTTCGTTTTCATTCACTTGTGATGGTATGTAGACAAATATATGCTATACATGGTTTATGTTTATATATCAACACTACGTCTTTAGAAAAAATTGTTTTCTATTGCAACGTCGATTACATTGTTGATCTATCAATTCGATCAACATTGACTTTCTCCTTGTTTCGTAATCCCTTGAACTTTGAGCAGTAATCTTTATGAAGTTATGAGGCAACTGCATGTTTAAGGAGATCAACTATGATATGGGCAGAGTGTATTTGACAGCGAAGATGAGATGAATAAACCAATCACGTACACAAGTAATTTCAGGAACATGTTTATTAAGTTATACAACTATACTATCTAAAAATATTTTGAGTAAAAAAAACTGTGAGAACAATAATCTATCACGTATTTGACGAGAAACATAAATTACGAAACTTCAAAGCTGCTGTATACGTATCACAACATCAAACTTCCTAGCTACCCTGCAACTGTTATTTTAATTGATCTTCTAGTAAAACCCGTAAACATAAAAACTATTTTGCTGTATATGATTTTTGTGCATTATATCACACAACGCTCGTGTTTTGATCACCACCAGACTGATTAATCACCACGTGACAGGCGTCTCAAATTACATAAAGGACCATGTCCGAAACATAAATAGTTGATTATCAGGAGTATAAAATGCTATAAGATGTGAATGACAGTTTACTCACACGTTACAGCGTTTGAGACATGTCTCTGGCAATGAGCCCAAGTCTACATAATACTGACAGTTTGAAATGTGTAATTCAACAATACAGAGGGAAATACATTGTTGCATTTCATTCACTGTTAGTGGTCACTAGGTGACGCACCTCAACTAAAAACTACGTGTTTGCGAGGAGTTCATGAAAAGATGCCATAGTTTAGACTGACATTCATCTCGAATAAATGTTTCTAGCTTGGCATTTTATCTATTATTTGATTTATAAATGTGGCTGCCTGCAAATCCAAGTAGCGAATGGATTCAGTATTTGGTAAGCACACTTGGATTACAGATTCAGACACACACCAACTATAGATTCTAAAATAATTATGAGTATTACATTTTTATATATGTGATAGCATTAAAATACTATCAGTTCAATATCAAAGAAGACCCTGTACCAGTAATAATAACAATAGTAGTTAATGTAAATAAATAATATTGGGGTTATTTGCAACACACCCTAGTTGAGAGCCAATATAGATGATAATATGACCTCAGAAATAAATTTGTAGCAGTTAGGGACATACAAAATTCTCCAAAGCAAACTATACGTTTACAAGAAGTGTTACTCAGTGTAAGACAACAGACCCTAGTTAGTAGCAGTAGCTAAAGGCCATGGTAATAATATGCCAACACGAATTGCCAACCTTTTCTGCATTTCGTAAATTAATATTTGACCATCTGACTTTCCCCCTTTCCATTGCATATATATAGGTATGACACACAATACATCACAATAATTATGAATAAATGCTTCCCACATTATAAGCAGCATAAAACATCTTACAGAAACTAGTTTCGTTTTCTCCCTCTCAAATACAATAGGAGTGTAAAAAGAGTAACATAAAATTCAATGTATCAAACACCTCACAACTACAAATAAATCCCCATTACAAGTTGACGTTATGGCAACGATTGTGGAAGAATAAACTCACTAATGATGTAGATAAAATCCTCCATTACAAGGGAATCGACTAACTATGGAATGTGGGTACACATTTGAGTATATGAGCTTGCAAATGCCAAATAAAATCAAATGCGCTTGTAGTTTTATGCGACTGCATGGCCCTTCACAGCCTCAGTGACTTATTGGCACTTTTTTATAGCCATCTTATTATTTTTATTATTATTATTATTCACAATTTAGCAGTTCTTGCCTTGTTTCTTAAAATTCATTTGCATCGCTAAGCTGGAAGAATCTTACTGGCCTGTGTTTAGTACGCCTGCTCCCATTCCGTAGCCTACTCCCCTCGGTCCAAACTGTCTCCCATAGCAGGCTGCAACACATCAAGAATACGGTTACAGTAAAAAATACAATAACTGTGAAAATATGGTAGCAGTAAAAACATGGTAATAGTAAAAATATGGTAGACTCACAAATACAACAACTGGACAGTTAATAACAGTAAAAAAATGCAACAGTACAAATACGGTAAACTTTAAATATTTCCAAATAAAAAAATTATGGTAACAGTTAATAATGATGCTGGTAAGAAACTTAATTATATCCCATTGCCTAAACGAAAAAAACAAAAGATAATGCAAATGGCATATAAAATGTGCCTTGACAAGCATGAGAGAGAGAGAGAGTGTGTGTGTGTGAGAGAGAGAGAGAGAGAGAGAGAGCATGTGTGTGTGTGTGCGTGTGCGTGTGCGTGTGCGTGTGCGTGTGCGTGTGCGTGTGCGTGTGCGTGTGCGTGTGCGTGTGCGTGTGCGTGCGTGTTGTGTGTGTGCGTGTGCGTGTGCGTGTGCGTGTGCGTGTGCGTGTGCGTGTGCGTGTGCGTGTGCGTGTGCGTGTGCGTGTGCGTGCGTGTGTGTGTGTGAGAGAGAGAGAGAGAGAGCACGAGAGAGTGATCAGAGCAGGTGCTTACTTGTGCAGTAGATGTCAGAGTCTCGCTCTGTGAGTGACGTCGAATCCAGCTTCTTTTTACAGGTGGTGCAGGTGAAGCAACCTCTATGCCACGACTGCAAGAGCCAACAGCCATTACTCATCATCTGTCTGTTACGAGCGATACACATTAGATTTCTACACAGATATATGTTGAAGCGAGGGGCAAGTTCATATTATTCAACAATTGAAGATGACAGTTACTAATACATGCGGTTACTAGGTCACGGGTTAGTTGCAAAGCTTTATAAAAGCACTACCGCGTTTCACACATGGTGGCAGCGCTAGCCATTTTAACAATCATAGCTTAACTCCATACACACATCCTGGTGGCATTTTTACGAAGTCTGCACAAGCTCTAGGAGCGACAAGAACGGTAAATAGAGGATACGCTTGAGCAGCAAGAAGCAAACAGAGGGTATATTTTCATTCTGGAGGCATAGAGTGGCTAGGAAATTCACACAACCGCCGCGCAAAACCGCGTGATTTTACGAAGCGATACGAATGGCACGAAACTCGATAACTTCGCTCGCCATGAGCGGGAGCGGTTAATCCATCACCTGACCGGCGGCCATCACTTTCTCTGCCATGTAGACGCTGCCGCTGCATCGTGGACAGTGCTCCGTCACGCCCCACCGCGGCTTCACCGTGCTCTCGGTCGACTTCCCGGCCACGTGCGCCTGCGCCGTCCCCGGAACGTTCCTGCGAGGGTCGGGAGAGAGACGTGAGCGATTAGAGATGCGTTCATACCATGCAGCTGCTGCCTAATCACGTTAGCATCGCGGCAATTGCACAGAGTGATGCCTCGGGCTGTTGTTAAATCGAGTTAAAGTGATTTCATTTATTAAATTTTTGATCCCCACTTTTAGTAGGTCGGCTGAACATTTCAAGGGTGTATAGTAGGTAGGCAGTTTCTCTAGCGATGCAGCGTTCGTGAGCGCCATGCCGCGACCGTACTCACTCTCTGGTGACGCCATGTTTGTACGCATCGCCGGTGTCCATGGATAGCGCGCCCGCTCCCATGCCGAACCCGATGCCCTTCGGACCGAACAGTTTTCCGTAGCAGTTCCTACAGTAGACGTTATCCGCATGTTCCGTGTGGTTCGCATCAAGTCCTCTGCTGCAGTTCTCTGCCATGCGATAGCTTATAATTAGCATGTTCCTTATAGTAATATCTATCGTTTCGCTCATCTAGTTTGAACGTGGGTCACTAATAGACCGGGAGCCCAGGGGGGTCAGCCTAGCTGGAAAGGAAACCAATTTTCATGCATATAGCAATGATTCGTGTACATACCCATGTAAGGAAATGTAAGTCTGGCAGGCAGCCGCTGGTGGGTGTGGTCAGTGGGGTCATTTGAAAGGCACCCCAAAATTGAGCTAGATTAGCTGGAAAGGAAACCAATTTTCATGCATATATAGCAATGATTCGTGTACATACCCATGTAAGGAAATGTAAGTCTGGCAGGCAGCCGCTGGTGGGGGTGGTCAGTGGGGTCATTTGATCGGCACCCCAAAATT
>NW_014577550.1:156098-160318 GCF_000485595.1 Priapulus caudatus | reverse complement strand
GAGGAGATCCCAGAATTGTAGGATCGACGGAGATCGACGTCAGAGAACCCGGCTCTCCGGTCCCTCGCTCCAGACCAGCGCGCGAGAGATGACTTCCCTGTTATGCGACTCTACGACACTGGGAGAGAGTGACGACGCCACGGCGAAGGAAGAGACAGAAGACGATACGAACTTAGGAGACTAGAGCAGCCGTCGCAGAGAGATGACGATGATCGTTACGACGAAGGAGCGCGCTGGAGGACTTGACGACCGACGAAGCAGTATGAGTTACCGAAGCTCAGCGAGAGGCGTCGGCCAGAGAAGAAGAGAGCGATGACCGAGATGTAAAGCAAGCAGAGGATGAGCGGAATGAGACAGATACATGAGAAATTAGGCATGACAGACAGACAGACAGTGGAGTGAGGACTAGCGGTAGATAAGGGTATGATGAGAAGATATTCGTGTAACCAAATCGAGATAGTAGTGAGAACGAATGAAATCCGATTAACCCTCGCGAATACGAGGGACGAGGTGACCGGAGAGAGATAAGGACGATCCAGGAACGACTGATGAGAGATTGAGAGAACGGGACCCGAAGCAGGATGACGATGAGGACCGATGAGATGGAGAGATACAGAGAAAATGACGAGAGACCAGTGACAGACAGACAGCATCTAAGCCACGAGACAGGACAGAAGACAGATAGAACAGCAGACAGACAGACAGACAGACTTATGGACAGACAGAGAGAGTGATGAGATTGAGAGATGAGAGAGATCCGGAGACGGAGACTTTGCGACCGAGAGATCAGAGACGAGATGAGGATGAGAGAGAGACCGGAGAGAGACTGACGAGGATGAACGGCAGAGGAAAGTGTCCCTGGAGAGAGAGACTACGAGGAGACGAGAGAAAGAGAGGCGACCTACAGGAGAGAGAGCAGTCCGAGATAAGATGATCTAAAGATGCAGAGAGAAGGAAGGAGAGAGCTTCGTCCGTAATCGATAAAAATAGGGCGACTGGTACAACAGGTTCGTGATATCGATGATGTGGTTATTCAGTGCTGACTCTTTGGTGTTCACCAGTCACTACTAGTAAGCGCTTCCCACAAGCATCCGTGAAAACTCAGAAATGTGAGAAGGGTGGCGATAGTCCCGATAGTTCTAGAAACGTTCTTCGAGTCACAACAATTCAAGGTTACAGAAAAATTGCTCCTCATATCGGACAGAACGTAATTTTCGGCTTCCACAAAAGTCAACTCTAGATTCAAGTTCCTGACACTGAGCACAGTAGTGACCACACCCCTTACCACACTAGTGATCAACACCCCTTGACCACACTTAGTGAACACACCACTGACCACACCTGACAACACTAGTGGACCCACACCCCTGACCACACTAGTGACCACCCCTTACCACACTAGTGCCCACACCCCTGACAACATTAGTGACCACACCACTGACCACACCCCTGACAACACTAGTGACCACACCCCTGACAACATTAGTGCATGACCACACCCCTTACCACACTAGTGAACACACTAGTGACCACACCCCTGACAACATTAGTGACCATGCACACCCCTGACAACATTAGTGACCACACCCCTTACCACACTGTACTAGTGATCACACCCCTTACCACACTAGTGACCACACCACTGACCACACTAGTGACCAAACAAGTGACCACACTAGTGACCAAACAAGTGACCACACCCCTGACCATGCACACTAGTGACCACACTAGTGACCAAACTCCTGACCACATTAGTGACCACACCCCTGACCACACTAGTGACCACATTAGTGACCACATCATTGATGATATATATACTATAGTGACCACACCAGTGACCACACAATTAGTGACCACATCCTTGAAGATATATATACTATAGTGACCAAACAAAGCTAACCAGCACCGTAACCACATTATAGCGACCACACAGGGCCGTATGCAGCAGGGGGGCAGCAGGGGCAGTTGCCCCCCTAGAGCCTAGTATGCCTTTTAATGGGACAAATACTGTACACTTTTAGAAATAAAATAGAAATGTGACAAAAGGTTATCTTAAATCATCAAAGAAATATTACACTTTAAATAAAGAAATGTGAAATTGCGAAACGTTAGGGCACAGGGGGCATGGGGAGTACCTTTGCCCCCCTACAGAAAATTTCCTGCGTACGACCTTGTGACCACACGCCTGACCACACCACTGACCACACTAATGACCACACTGCCAGCTGCCAAACGTCCAACTGCCAACGTCACCACATTGAATATGTAAAGTGGAGACACGGGAAACAAGGCTTTTTTCGGCCAACTGGCAATGAATGCATTCCGTAGACCAGGAACACACTTACTATGATAACATTAGACTACGATCCAAAACCATCAGCACTCAAAGCACAAATACCCTTGTAACTGTACTTGGATACATGCACACTCTGCTACAGCCCCATTGTCACATTGTGAGTGTAGCGGGCGGTCTGCGCACCGTATAAACTCACTCAACTCAACAAACAGCAACGGTGGCCAAGGCCGGCCGTTACAGTAGTATATGACACCCCCTGATGTGACTAACGCCTTTACACACATGCCATTACACATCACCGGGGAGTGGCCGGCCACCACCGCTGACAAGTCCTTACGCATTAGGAGGGCGTGTCGGGGGGCACTAGCGGACGTGCACGGGCGCGTCGCACCGCATACCACGGAGGTCGCATGCTCAGCAGCCACAGATCCCCCACAGATAGTCACCGCGTCGACAATAGACAGACGAACGTTTCACTTGTTCTAATTCCCTACGCCCCCGAGGGAATTACGCCCTCGAGCAAGTTCTAAATACACGCTGCGATATGACCCACTTAATTTTACATCTTATAATTATATATATATATATATATATAATATATACGATTCATTTCAGAGGCCGCGAAATCGTACGCGTGCGATCGGCTGCGCGATGCGTTGCCACTCACGCGAGTTGAGACAAATCGCGATCAATTCTTTTCGATCGAAGCCGATGTCTGCACCCGGATATAGCACGAGCCTCTAGATGAAAGAGGAAACCGCCGCATGCGGGGCAGCAGCGGGGAGCGGAAAAAGAAACTCGTCGCTAGTAAAAAATAAAAGCGGCGCCACCACGCAGACGATATATAGGTGCGCAGTGTGAAGGTTTAACAACAGCACGTGCTTGCAACGAGAGGCTGAAGCGGATCGGACGAATGAATAATTCAATGAATGAATTTCTCTCGTGACGTACGAGCGAGCTCGAGTGCGACATCCTAGGACATAACTCAACTTGCCATTTTCCTGGGCGAACTTGGGAAAACATTTGTGTACACGCGCACACGCACCCACACGCGCGGGCGCACGCACGCACGCACGCACGCACGCACACACACACACACACACACACACACACGCACGCACGCACGCACACACACACACACTGATTTACTGTCAGACTCCCTGATTTGACATATGCAGCAGTCCGTACGTGTGACTCCCTGAAAATTCTGCCATACCAACTAGTTCGTTCCAGAGCACGGCCTCGCGGAATTACCGTATTTTTTCAGCTAATATCCAAAGAAAATTTGGCAGGCGTGCAGCCGCATGATTCTTAAAAATAAGCACATGCATTATTGTTAATATCCTTAATTTTGAACCTCAGACTGCGGACTCCCTCATTTTGCCACGGACTCCCTGTTTTTGAGGGTAGGGAGTCCATTGGACTCCCATGTTCAAAAGTTAATTTCTACCCCTGCACATCACATTTTTGCTTGCAGACAACCTACCACAACGAAAGCATGCCTTATGCCACGTTTTTCCTAGGGCGAGCTTCTGTTCAGCAAAGTACACCTCCTTGTCACATTTTGGACACTTTGGCATGATGACAGACTTGCTTTCACCGTCACACTATAACTTCACAAGACCTGAAATCAGAAATGTGAGAAGGGTTAGCTAATTTCTTTCGAGTCACAACATCAAGGTTACAGAAAAATTGCTCCTCATATCGACAGAACGTAATTTTCGCTTCCACAAAAGTCCTAACTCTAGATTCGAAGTTCCTGACACTGACACAGTAGTGACCACACCCCTTACCACACTAGTGATCACACCCCTGACCACACTAGTGAACACACCACTGACCACACCCCTGACAACACTAGTGACCACACCCCTGACCACACTAGTGACCACCCCTTACCACACTAGTGCCCACACCCCTGACA
>NW_014577550.1:137317-156073 GCF_000485595.1 Priapulus caudatus | reverse complement strand
TATATGTACAATTATGAACATATTATATGGTATCAAAGAAGCCATAAATCTCTATTATGTGCTCTTGATGTGTATGCTATAATATAGTGATGGTATGCATAATGTTCATGATTGCAGGAGGACATGAATGAGGATGCTATATTCATGCAGCTCCTGAGTGATAGTTCTCAGGAATTGGTGTTATATGATGTGTCAATTGCTTGCTACCTTTTCTCCTGATGTCAACTGCTAAGCCATGCCCTCTGTGTGCACACTGGTTATTTAAACTGTTGTCTAACTGACATGCTGTTATGCAGCTTCAATCTTGCTTATCCATCCTGCAAGGTTAGGCTTGCTAAGTAAAACTAAGCCTACAGTACTAATAGTCAGAAGTTTTCGTTTGCTCATCCTTGGCACTTTACACACATTTGTGATCACTCCTTTTGCCTGGACTTTCAGGATTGAATATGTTAGAAATTGCTTAATTACATTGTATAATAAATGCTAGAGACTTAGGCATAGACTATCACCCACTTGTCTCATGATAATTCAGCGCATTAAGTTCCTCATCATTTTGCGCTACTCGTCCATCTGAAAGAATATACATTGATGGTGTATGTCTGTACAGTGTGCAAGGTTTTGGCAAACTATATCAATTCAAATGACATCGCCTTCCAAATTACAGCATGCTGCCCACATGCCAGGTGCCAAATCTAAAATGATAATTGTGTTGACAGCAACTTCTAACTTCTACTTTACGTGCCCACCTTCCGGTATTTAAAGTGGTTGTTTAGTGTGACAGTTTGATTCGGGTTGAATTTCTAGCCATCCTCCTACGTCTAAAAAAGAACACATCTATACATAATACATTTTTCGTTATTCGGAATTGAAGGCAACCAGGACACAGGGGGCCGAAATTGTGATTTGAAGCCTGAGAAACTGGAGAGAGAGAGAGAGAGAGAGAGAGAGAGAGAGAGAGAGAGAGAGAGAGAGGCAACGACAGAGACAGAGACAAACAGACAGCGACAGAGACGGACACACCGACTGGGGAATTGACCTAAATATAGTTCTCTGTACGAGCAAACGCAGCAGTTTCCTCCTCGGTTCATTTTCGACGGCGTGGACAAGGGATCAATAGAAGAAGAAAATCAATTTTCCGGAGAGCGCATGTGCGTGCCGTAGCGGCACCCAGCGCTGCAGCGAGCGTGCGGGCATGCTAAAATTTCACATCGTACTATATACGCTCTGCAAACCGCACCCGTTACACAGCTATTTAGTGCGTCTACAAACAGCACAAGGCCACTCTGGCTGATTGACTAACGGCCCCGCGGAACAGGCAGGTGTGTTTCTAGCACGAGTCCGTTCATTCCAGTTTCGAAGTGTTCCGTGGCCCCAGCATAAAGCAAGCATAGCTGCCTGTGCGCATGTATTCGTGTATGAGAGAGAGAAAGAAAGAGAGAGAGAGAGAGAGATAGAGAAAGAGAGAGAGAGAGAGAGAGAGAGAGTGCGCCGCCAGAGCGCATCAGTAATCGTGTTGCCGTTCTCGCCCGACGTTTGCAATAATTTCTGTGCTAATGACTGTGTGTGGGAACTAACGCTAACTGCGCACACAATATAGCAATCCATTGACCTACGTCTAGTAAAGCGATCTTTGCCTAGTAAAACTGAAGGTAATCTGTGGAGCTGAGCTAAAAGTGAGGTGTGGTAAGCTAGTAGTTGCTAAGTGATCACTGTGTGTACGTGCGTGCGTGTGCGTGCGTGTGTGTTCGTGTGCGCGTGCTTGTATGTACGTGTGAATGAATGTGAGTGTATGTTCGCCGCGTGCGCGCGCGTGTTTGTGTGTGTGTGGTGTGTGTGTGTGTGTGTGTGTGTGTGTGTGTGTGTGTGTGTGGTGTGTGTGTGTGCGTGCGTGCGTGCGTGGCGTGCGTGCGTGCAAGCGTGCGTGCGTGTGTGTGCACGTGCGTGCGTGCAAGTATCTGCGATGTCGTTTAAGCGATGCGCCGTTTATCCGAGGTCTAAGAAAGCAGAGGGCAACTGTAGAGCAGTGATAATAGCGATAATCTCGCTATACCGACATGTAATTGCTATATTTATATAACGATAATTACCGGAGTAGATGATAGTATTACTTGCTGCTGATAATTTCGTATTACGATCACTGGCAGCAAGAACCACTCCGCTTGCAGGCTACAGCACACACACGGTCATTGTCCTATATATAAACATCATGTTATATGATTTATATTTATATATATATATAATAATATAGTATATATATAGACAATGGCCGTGTGTGTGCTGTAGCTGCAGCGGAGTGGTTCTTGCTGCCAGTGATTACGATGCAGGGTTTCTTATACATAGGAGGCACAGTGGCGCACCGCCGGTGTCAAATTTAACATCGCCGTTGTGAAAATGTTCCTGTATTTACTGATAATTATATCCTGAATCTATCTACCTATAAGTATATCAATACATCCTGTATTTGAATCCATCATGCGCATTTTTTTCCCAAACTGGCCATTACCTCCTTTGTCTAATTTTTCCTCAGAAGAAATCCTGCGATGGTTTTGTTGGAACGAACCAGTTGTCATTGTTAACTTACGCGGGATCCCTATTGTAATGCGTGTAGTGCAGTATTGGTATTGGTAATGTCAGGGATAAATAACGACAGGTCATAATCTGTCATTATTCACCCTTGGTGATATTATAGCAGCATGTATAAACGAACGTGCCTGTTACGCTTGCATAAGTTTATGAGCCGTACATGCATACCAGTGAATAAATTCCATTAGGTTTTATTTGGTTTAATTTTACATTAGGTTTAATTTGTGCACGTGATTAAACTACGAAATTTTCTATTAGGTGTAATTGCCATGTGAATTAGAGTTGTGATGATAAAAGAATGTGAAATGCACTGGTTTTATACCCATTGTATAGTTGTGTGTATGCGTGCGTGCGTGCGTGTGTGTGTGTGTATGTGTGTGTGTGTGTGTGTGTGTGCGTGCGGTGCGTGCGTGTGTGTGTGTATGTGTGTGTGTGTGTGCGTGTGTGCGTGCGTGCGTGCGTGCGCCCGCGCGTGTGGGTGCGTGTGCGCGTGTACACAAATGTTTTCCCAAGTTCGCCCAGGAAAATGGCAAGTTGAGTTATGTCCTAGGATGTCGCACTCGAGCTCGCTCGTACGTCACGAGAGAAATTCATTCATTGAATTATTCATTCGTCCGATCCGCTTCAGCCTCTCGTTGCAAGCACGTGCTGTTGTTAAACCTTCACACTGCGCACCGATATATATTCGTCTGCGTGGTGGCGGCCGCTTTTATTTTTTACTAGCGACGAGTTTCTTTTTTCCGCTCGCCCGCTGGCTGCCCCGCATGCGGCGGTTTTCCTCTTTCATCTAGAGGCTCGTGCTATAGTCCGGGTGGGCAGCACATCGCTTCGATCGAAAAGAATTGATCGCGATTCTGTCTCAACTCGCGTGAGTGGCAAGCATCGCGCAGCCGAATCGCACGCGTACGATTTGGGCCTGCTGAAATGAAATGCGTAGTATATTATATATATATATATATATACTAATTATAAGAGTAAAATTAAGTGGGCTGCATGATCGCAGCGTCGTATTTAGAAACTTGCTCGAGGCGTCAAATTCCCTCGGGGGGCGTAGGGAATTAAACAAGTAACGTTCGTTCTGCTCTATT
The DNA here is from genome assembly GCF_000485595.1 of Priapulus caudatus. Classification (NCBI taxonomy): domain Eukaryota; kingdom Metazoa; phylum Priapulida; class Priapulimorpha; order Priapulimorphida; family Priapulidae; genus Priapulus; species Priapulus caudatus. The sequence goes on along the minus strand of NW_014577550.1, from coordinate 152,402 downwards.
GTCGACGCGCGGTGACCTATTCGTGTGGGGGATGCTGTGGCGTGCTGAGGCATGCGAACCGCCCGTGGTATGCGGTGCGAGAGCGGCGCCCGTGCACGTCGCGCTAAGTGCCCGCCCCGGACGCCCTCACTCAATGCGTAAGGACTTGTCAGCGGTGGGGGCATCACTCCCCGTGATGTGGTAATGGCATGTGTTGTAAAGGGCGTTAGTCAGCATCGGGGGTGTCATATAATGTCACGGACGGCCTTGCCACCGTAGCTGTTTGTTGAGTTGAGTGAAGTTTATAACGGTCGCGCACACCAGCGCCACTCACGCATTGTACACTCAACATGTGACATTGGGCTGTTAGCAGAGTGTGCATGTATCCAAGTACAGTTACAAAGGGTATTTTGCTTTCGAGTGCTGATGGTTTCTGGGTAGTCTAATGATAAATAAATCATAGTAAGATGTGTTTTCCTGGTCTACGGAATGATTCATATGACAGTATGGCCGAAAAAAGCTTGTTTTTCCGCGTGTCTCCACTTTACGATATTCAATGTGGTCGACGCCTTGGCAGCTTGGACGTTTGGCAGCTGGCAGTGTGGTCAATTAGTGTTGGTCATGGTGTGGTCAGGCGTGTGGTCACAAGGTCGTAACGCAGGAATTTTCTGTAGGGGGGCAAAGGTACTCCGCCATGCGCCCCTGTGCCAACAGTTTCGCATTTCACACCCAACACAAAAATTTACTATATATTTAAAGTGATAATATTCTTTGATTTTAAGAAAAACTCTTTCACATTTATAATTTTATCTCTAAAAGTGTAAACGTATTTGTCGCATTACAGAAGGCATACTAAGGGCTCTAGGGGGCAACTGCCTGCTGCGCCCCTGCTGCATAGGCCTGTGCTGGTCGCTATAGATGTGGTTACGGTGGCTGAGTTGCTTTTGTTTGTGCACTATACGTATATATATCTTCAAGGATGTGGTCCTACCTAATTTGTGTGGTCACTGGTGTGGTCACTATAAGTATATATATATCAAGTGACTGGTCACATAATGTGGTCACTAGTGTGGGTCAGGGTGATGGTCACTAATGTGGTCAGGCAGTTTTGGTCACTAGTGTGGGTCATAGTGTGGCAATGGTCAGGGGTGTGGTCAACTTGTTTTGGTCACTAGTGTGGTTCACCGTTGTTTGGTCACTAGTGTGGTAAAGATGGTGTTGGTCACATATAGTGGTAAGGGTGTGATCATAAGTACAGTGTGGTAAGGGGTGTAGGACTCACTAATGTTGTCCAGGGAGTGGTGGTCACTAATGTTGTCAGGGCTAGTGGTCACTAGGTGTGTTGACCCAATAGAACATAGACACTAGAGACATAAAAGAAACAGAGAGAAATAGATAGAATCATGACACAAATAAAAAATGCATAGTAACAACAGGGAGTGTGAGACATACAAACTAGCTGTTAGTACAGGGGATGATGAGAATCCAGCTGAGTAGATGAGTCCAACTCAATGCTGTCAGGGGTAGTTGGGCACTAGTGTGCTCAGAGAGATAGAAACTACACTCATAGATAGTCCAGCCCGAGATAGATGTAAAAACTTAGATATACGATGAGCAGAGTAAGAGGTAAGATAGAGTGTAGATCTCACAATAAAGTAAGGATAGATAAGGGATGATAGATATAGTGTGGTAAGGGTGTGGTCAACTACTACAGTGTCAGTGTCAAGGACTATCGAACTCTAGAGTTACGGCTTTTGTGGAAGCGAAACTTACGTATTCTGATCGATATGAAGAGAGGCAATTTTTGCTGTAACATTGATGTTGTGAGCTCAACGAAGAAAATTAGCTACGGCCTTCTCACATTTCTGATTTCAGGTATTGTGAAGTTAATAGTGTGAACGGTGAGAGCAAGTCTGTTCTTCATGCCCTAAAGTGTCAAAATGTGACATAGAGAGTCGTACTTTGCTTGAAGAAGCTCGCCCTAACAAGAACAAACGTGGCAATAAGGCATGCTTGTCGTTGATGGTGCTTGTCTGCAAGGCAAAAATGTGATGTGGCCCCAGGGGTAAGATTAACTTATCATGCAAACATGGAGTCCAATGGACTCCCACCGCTACAAAACAGGGAGTCAGCGTGGCAAATGAGGGAGTCCCGGAAAGTCTGAGGTTCAAATTAAGGATATTAGACATAACTCCATGGCCTTATTTTTAAGAATGCATAGCGCTGCACCGCCTGCCAAATTATTCTTATGGATATTAAGCTGACAAAAATACGGTATTACGGGAGGCGTGTCTGGAACGAAACAGTTGGTAGTGGCAGATTCTTCAGGGGAGTCACACGTACGGACTGCTGCATATGTCAATCAGGGAGTCTTGACAGTAAATCAAGGGCGTCTTTGAACTCCAGACTCCCGTTAATTTCGCACCCTGGATGTGTATACAAATTGTGCAGTATTGAATCCTGAAAATATGTCATCCCTTTCATATTGCATCGCTGATTAAGATAGTTAAATAATTTTTCTTAACGTGTAAGATTACTTAACGTAACATTTATATATATATATATATATATATATATCATTATATAATAATAATATAATTTGTATCCACGCTGAGTATTAGTATGAGCATCACTCAAGGGAACTCTAAGAATCAACCCTTTAATGAGCAAGGTTTCGTTCTATAGAGGTGATTTAAACTGTACCAATGAACCTCAAGGGAATCCGCCAAGATGTCCTCTTATAATAACAGGTGCTCTTTCTAATACAGCTGACTGCTGACAACAGGTTTGGCTGTATACAATAGATAATGAGAGATCATACACACGACTTAACTGTAGTAGTGCCTAGAATAAATACGCATAGAAATCATTATGAAATCATCGTTGTTACGAAAACTGGCCCTAGCTTGTTTTAGAGTTTATGAGGCCACGTTCAAACTAGATGAGCGAAGATAGATATTACTATAAGGAACAGCTAATTAGAAGCTATCGCATGGCAGAAGATGCAGCAGAGGACTTGATGCGGAACCACACGGAACATGCGGTAACGTCTCTGTAAGGAACTAGCTACAGGAAAACTGTTCGGTTCCGAAGGCATCGGGTTCGGCGATGGAGCGGGCGCGGCTATGCGACATGGACAGCGGCGCATACGTACAAACATGGCGTCACCAGAGAGTGAGTACGGTCGCGGCATGAGCGCTCACGAACCGCTGCATCGCTAGAGAAACGCTCCTACTATACACCGCCTTGAAATGTTAGCCGAACCGTACTAAAGTGGAGGATCAACAATTTAATAATGAAATCACTTTAAACTCGATTAACAACGCCCGAGCATCACTCTGTGGCAATTGCCAGGGAGCTAACTGTGATTAGGCAGGCAGCTGCAATGGTATGACGCATCTCTAATCGCTACAGGGTCTCTGAATCGTGCGCCGACCTGCCCGCGAGGAACGTCCGGCCACGCTGCGCGCTCGCGTCCGCGAAGTTCCTGCGAGGGGTCGGGAGAAGAGACGGTGAGCGATTAAGAGATGCGTTCATACCATGCGCTGCTGCCTAATCACGTTAGCATCGCGGGCAATGCACAGAGATGATGCTCGGCTGTTCTGTTAAGATCGAGTTAAAGTGATTTCATTTTCTTAAATTTTGATCCCACTTTAGTAGGTCGGCTGAACATTTCAAGGTGGTATAGTAGGTAGGGCAGTTTTCTCTAGCGATGCAGCGTTCGTGAGCGGCCATGGCGCGACGTACTCACTCGTTGGTGACGCCCAATTTTTTTTTTTGTACGCATCGCGGGTTCCATAGGATAGCGGACCCGGCTCCGCATCGCGAACCCGATGCCCTCGACCGCACCGCAGTTTTCCGTAGCAGTTCTAACGTAGAAGCGGTTTCCGCATGTTCGTGTGGTTCGCATCAGTCCTCTGCTGCAAGTTCTTCTGCATGCGATAGCTTATAATATCAGCAGTGTTCCTTATAAGATATATCTAATCGTTTCGCTCATTAGTTTGAACGTGGGTCACTTAAACCTAAAACAAGCAGGGCCAGTTTTCGAACAACAATTTCAAATGAATTCTATGCGATTATCATGCACACACAGTAAGTCGGTGTATGTATCTGGTTCAACGATATACAGCCAAACCTGTGTCAGCAGTCAGCTTTATAGAATAGACACCTGTCTATAAAGGACACTTGGCGATTCCCTTGAGTTTCAGTTGTACAGTTAAATCACCTCTATAGAACGAATACCTGTCTATAAAGGGTGATTCTAGAGTTCCCTTTGAGTGACTGCGTGCATAATACTATACAGGTTGTACACTATATATATATAATATAGTATATAATATATATCTATATACTAGTATATATATAAATGTTTCACGTTTAAGTAATCTTACAACGTTAAGAAAAATTATTTAACATATCTTAATCAGGCGATTGCAATATGAAAGGCGATGACAATATTTTTCAGGATTCAAATACTGCACAATTTGATATACACTCCAGGGTGCGAGAATTAACGTTGGAGTCTGGAAGTCAAATACTCCGATGATTTACGTCAGACTCCTCTGATTTGACATATGCAGCAGTCCCGTAACGTGTGAGTCCCTGAAAATTCTGCCATACAACAATCGTTCGCAGAGCACGCTCGCGGAATTAACGTATTTTTTTTAGCCTAATATCCAAGAAGAATATTGCGCAGGCGTGCGCCGCATGATTCTTAAAAATAAGCACATGCATTATTGTTTGAATATCCTTAATTTGAACCTCAGATGCGACTCCTATTTTGCACGGACTCCCTGTTATTTGAGGTAGGGAGTCCATTCGGACTCGCCATGGTTCAAAGTTAATTTCTACCCTGCACATCACATTTTTAAGGCTTTGCAGACAACCTTACGGCACAACGAAGATGCTTATGCCACGTGTTTTCCTAGGGCGAGCTTCTGTTCAGCAGAAGTACACCTCTTGTCACATTTTGGACAGCTTTGGCATGATGACAGACTTGCTTCACCGTCACACTATACTTCACACAGACCTGAAATCAAATGTGAGAAAGGGTTTAGCTAATTGCTGTTCGAGTCACAACATCAAGGTTACAGCAAAATTGCTCTCCAATATCGACAGAAGTAATTTTCGGCTTCCACAAAAGTCTAACTCTAGATTTCGAAGTTCGCTGACACTGAGCACAGTAGTGACCACACCCCTACCACACTAGTGAGTCACACCCCTGACGCACACTAGTGAACACACGCACTGACGCACACCGTGACAAACTAGTGAGCCACACCCCTGACCACACTAGGTGCCACCCCCCTTATCACACTAGTGCGCACAGCCCCTGACAACATATAGTGACGCACACCACTGACACACCCTGACAACACTAGTGACGGCACACAACCTGCACACATTAGTGCATGACCACACCTTACCACACTAGTGAAGCACACTAGTGAACCACACGCCTGACAACATTAGTGACGCACACCCTGACAACCATTAGTGAGCCACACCCCTTAGCCACACTGTACTAGTGATCACACCCCTACCAGCACTAGTGACGCCACCACTGACGCAGCACTAGTGGACAAACAAGTTGACGCACACTAGTGACGCAAACAAGTGCACCACACCTGACCTATGCAACACTAGTGGACGCACACTAGTACGACAAACTCCTGACACATTAGTGACCAACCCTGACCAACACATGTGACCACATTAGTGACCAATCATTGATGTATATATACTAATAGGTGACCACACCAGTGACCACACAATTAGTGACCACATCCTTGAAGATATATACAATAAGTGACCAACACAAAAGCTAACCAGCTCACCGTAAACCACATATATACAGCCGAACACACACACAGGGCCGATACAATGCACAGGGGGCACAGGGCAGTTGCCCCCATAGAGACAAACTTAGTAATGCCTTTTAATGGGACAAATACTGTACACTTTTAGAAATAAAATAGAATGTGACAATAGGTTTTGCGACTTAATCATCAAAGAAATATTACAACTTTAAATAAGAAATGTGAAGATTTGCGAAACGCTTAGGCACGGGGGCATGGGGAGTATCCTTTCGCCCCTACACGAAAAAATTTCGCTAGCGTACGACTTGTGACGCACACGCCTGACACAACCACTGACCACACTAATGACCGACACTGCCAGCTGGCCAAACCGTCCAACTGCCATGGGGGGTCACCACATTGAATATGTAAAAAGTGGAGAACACGAGAACAGGCTTTTTTCGCACTGGCAAGTGCAATGCATTCCGGTAGACCAGGAACACACTTACTATGCATAACATTAGACTACGATGCCAAAACCATCACACTAAAGCAACAAATACCCTTGTAACTGGTACTTGGATACATGCACACTGTGCTAGGGCAGCCCCATGTCCACATTAAGTGAGTGTAGCATCGGTAGAGTGCGGCGTGATGCGCACGTATAAACTCACATCAACCTCAACAAGCGCCACGGTGCCAAGGCGGCCGTACAGTAGTAATATGACACGCCTGTGTGTACTAACAGCCTTTACACACAATGCCATTACACATCACCGGGACGTGGCCGCACCACGCTGCAAGATCCTTACGCATTAGGAGGGCTGCCCCGCTCGGGGGCACTAGCGGACGTGCACGGGCGCGTCGCACCGCATAGCCACGGAGGTCGCATGCTCCAGCAGCCAGCAATCCCCACAGATAAGTCACCGCGTGACAATAGACAGACGAACGTTCACTATGTTCTAATTCCTACCGGCCCCCGCGAGGGAATTACGCCCTCGAGGCCAAGTTTCTAAATACAGCTGCGATATGACGCCACTTAATTTTTACATATTACTAATTTATATATATATATAATATATAATATCATTACGATTCATTATCAGAGGCGCGCGATCGTACGCGTGCGATCGGCTGGCGCGATGCGTTGCGCAACTTCACGGAGTTTCGACCAAATCGCGATGAATTCTTCTTCGATCGACGCCGATGTCTGCCCCGGATATAGGCACGAGCGCTCTAGCTGAAGAGGAAACCGCCGCATTGCGGGGCAGCAGCGGGGCGGAAATAAGAAAACTGTCGCTAGTAAAAAAATAAAAGCGCGCGCCCCACGCAGACGATATATAGGTGGCGACAGTGTGAAGGATTTAACAACAGCAACGTGCTTGCAACGAAGGCTGACGTCGGCATCGGACGAATGAATATCTCAATGAATGACTTTCTCGATTCGTACGTTACGACCGAGCCTCGAGTGCGCATCCTAGGACATAACTCAACTTGCATTTTCGGCTGGGCGAACTTGGGAAACATTTGTGTACACGCGCACAACGCACCGCACACGCGCGGCGCACGACAGCCCCGCACGCAGGCACGCCACACACACACAGCATACACACACACACGCACCACGGGGCCGGGGAATCACGCACACACACACCACACACACACAATACACACACACACACGCACGCACGCACGCATACACAGCAACTTAGCAATGGGTATAACGGCAGTGCATTTCACATTCTTTATCATCACAACTCTAATCACATGCAATTACACCTATTGAAATTCGTAGTTTAATCACGGTTGCAGAATAAACCTAATGTAAAATTAAACAAATAAAACCCTAAATGGAATTTATTCAGCTGGTATGCATGTTACGCTCATAACTTATGAAGCGTAACAGGCACGGTTCGTTTTATACATGCTGCTAATAGATATCACCCAGGGTGAATAAGACCGATTATGACTGTCATTATTTATCCGCTGACTATTACCAATACCATACTAGCACTACACGCATTACAATAGGGATCCGCGTAGTTAACAATGACAACTGGTTGCGTTTCCAGACAAACCATGCGCAGATTTCTCCTGAGGAAATTAGAGCAAGGAGGTAAGTGGCCCAGTTTTGGAAAGAATGGGCGCATGATGGATTTAAATACAGGATGTATTGATATACTTATAGGTCGATAGATTCAGGAATATAATTATCAGTAAATACAGGAATATTTGTCACAACGGCGATGCTTTAAATTTGACACCGGACGGTTGGCGCCACATGTGCTCCTATGTATATAGAAAGACCTGCATCGTAATCACTCGGGCGCAAGAACACTCCGTGCAGCTTACAGCAGCACAGGCCACGGCCATTGTCTATATATATATATATAATATATATATATATATAAATATAACATCATATAAATGATGTTATATTATAGACAATGACCGTGTGTGTGCTGTAACGCTGCAGAACGGAAGTGGTTCTTGCTGGTGCCAGTGCATCGTAATACGAATTATCAGCAGCAAGTAGTATTTTATTTTTAATTTTTTTATATTGTTCCTTTTTGTATTATTTTTTTTAATACTATGCATCTACTCCGGTAATTATCGTTATATAAATATAGCATTACATGTCGGTATAGCGAGATTAATCAGCTGATTATCAACCTGGCTCTAACAGTTGCCCTCTGCTTTCTTAGCCGCTCGATAACGGCGGGCATCGCTTAAACGACATCGCAGCTACTTGCAGCGCCCGCACGTGCACACCCACGCACGCACGCTTGCACGCACCGCACGCAAACGCAACGCACCACGCACGCACACACACACACACAACACACACACCACACACACACAACACACACACACACCACACACACACAAACACGCGCGCGCCACGCGCCCGCGAACCATACACTCAACATTTTTCATTCACACGGCTACATACAAGCAGCGCGCACACGAACACACACGCACGCACACGCACGCACGTACACAACAGTGATCCATTAGCAACTACTAGGCTTACCACACCCATCACTTTTAGCGCTCAGGCTGCGCAGATTAACGCTTCAGTTTTTATAAGGCAAAGATCGCTTTACTCAGCCCGTAGGTCAATGGATTGCTATATATTGTGTGCGCAGTTAGCGTTAGTTCCCACACACAGGTCATTAGCACAGAAATTATTGGCAAACGTCGGGCGAGAACGCAACACGATTACTGATGCGCTCTGGCGGCGCACTTCTGCTGCTCTCTCTCTCTCTCTCATCTCTTTCTCTATGCTCTCTCTCTCTTCTCTCTTTCTTCTCTCTCTCATACACGAATACATGGCGCACAGCAGCTATGCTTTGCTTTATCTCGGGCGCGCAAACGGAACACTTCGCAAACTGGAATGAAGCGGACTCGTGCTGAAACACACCTGCTGTTCGCGGGGCGTAGGTCAATCAGGCCAGAGTGGCCTTGTGCTGTTTGTAGACGCATCTAAATAGCTGTGTAAGCGGGTGGCGGTCTTGCCAGAGCGTATTAGATGAGCGATGTGAAATTATTAGGGGCAATGCCCGCAACTCCGCTGCAGGCGCTGGTGCACGCTATGGCGGCACGCACATGCCGCTCTCAGCGGAAAATGAGTTTTGCTTCTTCTATTGATCCCCTTTTTGTCCACGCGTCGAAAATGAACGGGCGGAGGAGGAACTGCTGCGTTTGCTCGTACAGGAGAACTATATTTAGTCAATTCCGCAGTCGGTGTGGTCCGTCTCTTGTCGCTCGTCTGTTTGTCTCTTTGTCTCTGACGTTTGCCTCTCTCTCTCGGTCTGCTCTCTCTCTCTCTCTCTCTCCTCTCCTCTCTCTCTCCAGTTTCTCAGGTTAAAAATGTGCCATTTCCCAGTTAATTAAAATCGCAATTTCGGCCCCCTGTGTCCTGGTTGCCTTCTATTCCCGAATAACGAAAAATGTATTACGTATAGATGTGTTCTTTTTTAGACGTAGGAGTATGGCTAGAAATTCAACCCGAATCAAACTGTCACACTAAACAACCACTTACCGGGAAGGTGGCACGTAAAGTAGAAGTTAGAAGTTGCTGTCAACACAATTATCATTTTAGATTTGGCACCTGGCATGTGGGCAGCATGCTGTAATTTGGAAGGCGATGTCATTTGAATTGATTAAGTTTGCCAAAACCTTGCACACTGTACAGACATACACCATCATGTATATTCTTTCAGATGGACGAGTAGCCAAAATGATGAGGAACTTAATTGCTGAATTATCATGAGACAAGTGGGTGATATAGTCTATGCCTAAGTCTCTAGCATTTATTATACAATGTAATAAGCAATTTCTAACATATTCAATCCTGAAAGTCCAGGCAAAAGGAGTGATCACAAATGTGTGTAAAGTGCCAAGGATGAGCAAAACGAAACTTCTGACTATTAGTACTGTAGGCTTAGTTTTACTTAGCAAGCCTAACCTTGCAGGATGGATAAGCAAGATTGAAGCTGCATAACAGCATGTCAGTTAGACAAACAGTTTAAATAACCAGTGTGCACACAGAGGGCATGGCTTAGCATTGACATCAGGAGAAAAGGTAGCAAGCATTGACACATCATATAACACCAGATTCCTGATAACATCATCAGGAGTGCATGAATAGCATCCTCTATTCATGTCCTCCTGATATCATGAACATTAGGCATACCATCACTATATTATAGCATACACATCAAGAGCACATAATAGAGATTATGTGCTCTTGATACACATATATATGCTCATAATTGTACATATAAAGTCAAACCTGTGTTAAAGTCCACCTCTTTAGAAAGGCCACATGTCCGTAAAGGCCTAGTACAAGCCGACACAGACCCCAGTAATAATAAACCCGCGCACCCTCAGATTAGCAAAGTGGAGTTATAACGTCTGCATTTGCGGACTAGTAAAGGCCATGCAATAGCTGTTTACCATTATACTCAAGTGGCTGTTATATAGAGGTTTGACTGTATCATACATGTACAATTCAAATAGTTACATATTCCTATGTATGTGCATGCTGTAGCCTACATTTGCAAAACAGTCTATAATACATTCAAATCACAATATAAAAATGAGTGACATTGACAAGAACATATTGCTGTAAAGTGTAGGCCCTATCATGTTTCTGCTCAATGACAATGACAATGGCTAGCAATACACAGCTAATTGTGATTTCGTGTGTATAACACAATGACCGAGGGCATAGGCCTATATCTATCTTGTGAGTGTAGATATGGTCATAATACTCATATTAGTATTATCAGGAGTTAATAAAGACAAACTTATTGTCTTTATTAATAAAGACAAATTATTCTTGACAAAGACAAAATAAAGACAAAGTCTTTATTAATAAAGAGAAACTTGTCTTTATTAACTCCTGGTATTATATATGTGTAGTTGTGTATGTACGTGTTATACATACGGCCGTGGTTATATGTATTCATAAAAATATATATCCTCATGGTCGTTGACGACGTTAGCCTGAATTTTAGCCCGTTTAGTCTACGTTTAGTTTTAGTTTTACGTCTGCTGTAGACCGAATTTAGAATTAATCGCTACATTACAAACACAATAACAGTCGTTTATCAACGGTACATTATTACACATTAAAATAAACCAATATCTTACATAAAGCTGGTTATTACCTTAAAGACTTCCAGTGGCAGTGTACCGAACGAAATATAGTCAGCTAACGCGTGAATTAGCATAAGAAAAACACAGTAGCAATAGTTTAAAATTCGCGTGCGCCAAGCCTCAGCACAGATGAGAATAGCGGGCGCCATCTGCTGGCCAGTTCGGTTAATAAAATGATACAACTTCTATATACTAACTAGATTATCTAACTGCATGTGCAACGTGAGTTTATTACAACGTGCGTGCGTGCGCGCGCGAGTGCGGGTGCATGCGTCCGTGCGTGCGCGCGCGCGTGTGTTTGTGTGTGTGCGCGTGCGCGCGCGTGTGTACGTGCGTATGTGCGTACATGTAAAAAACTTTTTTGTTCGAAAAAACTTTTTTGCTCGAACGAACTTTAAAAAATATTTTCTCACTCATATATATTTAAAAGCTTCGTGCCCTGCATGACGATGTGTTGGTGCCCCTCTTTCCCTCTTTTTTTGCTCTCTTCTCTGTCTGTTAATCTGCGCGTGTCTGCCTGCTTGTCTGTCAATAGAGCGTGTAATGTGTTAATACCAGAAAGAGCGCTATTAGGAAAGCACCTGCCAGTAGCCATATCTTTCTTGTCCAGGATCGTGAAGAAGTTCTTGCCATGTGCAGCAATGTCTTCCGGCGTCGGTATTTTGTAATGTTCTCGCCTTATGGCCGTGTTCAAGTCACGCGGATCTAGGCAGAGTCGTAGATAACCGTTCTTTTTCTCCACTATCACGAGACTGTTCACCCAGTCTGTGCATGGGCTCCTCCACGGGGGTTATGCATGACACCTTCTGCCTCCATTCTGTCCAGGGTGTCCTTCAGCTTCCGTTGAAGGCTGAAGGGAACCTTCCTGGACGGGTCGTGAACTACTGGTTTGATGCTGGGGTCTAGCTCAATTTTATATGTTCCTTCAAATTTCCCGAGCCCTTTAAACACACCCTCATATTCTTTCATGACGAGAGAAAAAGAGAACGAGAGAGAGAGAGAGAGAGAGAGAGAGAGAGGAGGAGGAGGAGGAGGAGGAGGAGGAGGGGCTGGAGTGTGAGAAAGAAGAAAGAAATAGAGAGATTTTCTCAGTATAAAAATGTCATTTAAAAAAAATGAAACTAAAGTAAGAGGAATCTAAAAGTAGTTTAGTCTGAGCTTCGGACACGAACGCCCTAATTTATCGCAAAATTAAATAAAATTTAATTCACAAATTACAATGTTGGTTGGCGCTAGTGCGCATGAATATTAATTGTATACTGCCAACACTCTGCTGCCAAATAACACACGCACAAGCGCGCACACACAAGCGCATGCATGCCCGCACGTATGGTGTGTATTCTGTTTCATAATTCGATTCAAATTCATTCGATGCGTGAATCGAATGATTCGATGCATCATTCGATGCGTGAATCGAATCATTCGATTCACGCATCGAATCATTCGATGCATCATTCGATTCACGCATCGAATCATTCGATTCACGCATCGAATCATTCGATTCACGCATCGAATCATTTGATGCATCATTCGATGCGTGAATAGAGAGGGTGGTTAAGCACTGGTTATATGTATCTCATCAAATATAATGATACTCCTCATGTGTCGTTGACGGACGTTAGCCTGAATTTTAGCCCGTTTAGTCTACGTTAGTTTTACTAGTTTACGTCTGCTGTAGACCGAATTTAGAATTAATCGCCTACATTACAAACACACATAACAGTCGTTTATCAACGGTACATTATTACACATTAAAATAAACCAATTCTTACATAAAGCCGGTTATTACCTTAAAGACTTCCCAGTGTACCGAACGAAATATACGTCAGCTAACGCGGTGAATTATCATCCCACCCAGAAAAGAACACCGCACGGCTCACCGCACCAGTAGTTAAAGCCATTCCCGCCGTGAGGCGCGACCAGCGCCCAGCTTCCAGGCGCAGCAGATGCCAGGAATAGGCCGGGCCGCCCGATCTGCTGGCCCCCCAGGGGTTGGCGGGGGTTAGAGTAAACATGATAGCCCCAGGGACTTCTATAGTCGGCTCAACTAGATATCTCACCTGGGCGAACTGTGCAACGTGCGAGTCTCTATTACAGCGACCGTGTGCTGGCGTGCGGCGGCCGCGGAGTGGCGCGGGCTGCATCCGCGTCGTGCGTGCGGCGGCGGGCCGCCAGTGTCGTTTTGTGTGTCCGCGGGCGCGGCGTGCGGCCCGCGCGCCCCGGGGTGTGTACGTGCGTATCGTGGGCGCGCGTGACATGGTAAACGGAACTGGCTTGGGTTGTGTGTCGAAAAAGAACTCGTCTCTTGCTGCTCGAACGAAGTTCTTAAAGAAACTATTTTCTGCAGCCGCCGTCATCATGCTACTGGTTAAAGAGTCTGTCCGATGGCCCTGCTGACCGGATCCCCGCTCGTTGCGTGGCGGCGCGCTCTTGTCGCCCTTCCTCTTCTTTCGGCCTCTCCGTGTCTGGCGTGTCGTGTCGTAGATCCTGACCGCGGGTGTGGGCGCGTGGCCTGCGTGGGTAATTCGCTCTGCGCTCGGATACGAGCCGGTGTCAGTGTGCCTTACTGACGCGAGAGAAGGAGGCGCTTATTAGCGAGAAGCACCGTAACCCTGCCGGTGCGGTGTGCGCCTGCGGTGCCCTGTCCGACAGAGCTGTACTTCACTGCCGCGCCGCAGGCGTGCCTGGTGCTATGGGCTCGGCTCGGCACGGGGTTATGCATGTTACAGCCGCGGCCTTGCTGCCCGGCCTGCGCATGTCTGCCCTCGCAGGGTGGGTGCCTTCGCACGCCCTGCTCGCGGGTTCGAAGGCTGAAGGAACCGGTTCATGACCGGGTTCGTACGGAGGACGTACTGCGGGTTGATTGCCCGGGCGCCCACGCTCAAGTTTGTATGATGTTCCTCTCAACGAATCTCTCCCCCGAGCGCGCTTTAATGACAGCGGGCCGCGCACGCCACCCCGTCATATTCTTTCATGACGAGAGAAAAAGAGAGAGCCGCAAGATGGGAGAGAGGGGGAGGGAGCAGGAGAGGACGAAGGAGCGAGGACGGACTAGCGGAGGGGAGGGGAAGGGGAGGAGGAGGAGGAGGAGGAAGGAGGAGGAGCGGAGCGGAGGGGGAGCAGGGATGGCGGGCCCGCTGGAGTCGCTGAAAGAGGAAGGACAGACCGAATAGAGAGCCATCTCTTCTCGAGGTCGATACCCAACCCGATGTCAGTTCGGTAAAGAAATAATGGAAACTTACAAGTAGGAGAGGAATCGCTACAAGCTCGTCTACGTCGTGGGAGCTTGCGGACACGAAACGCCGGCCCCTAGGAGTCTTGGATCGCAAGCATTGTAAAGTGGAGAAGAGGTTTAATTCACGGACAAGTTACAGCACTGTTTGGTTGGCGCTTCATGTGCGCATTCGCGAATATTAATTGTATACTGCCACACTGCTGCTGCCAGAAATAACTACACGGCCACAATGTCGCGCTACACACAGCGGCAGTGCGATGCCCGCCACGCACGCCACGCACACACACACAGCTGTCGCAACAAACACGAGGGCGACGCACCGATCGTATGTATGTATGGTATGTTATCGTATATATATATTATATAATATAATAATATAATATATATATATATATTATAGTGTCTC
>NW_014577550.1:130875-137292 GCF_000485595.1 Priapulus caudatus | reverse complement strand
CTCGAATGATTCGATGGCGTGAATCGAATGATGGCATCGAATCATTCGATTCACAGCATCAGATATCACTTGATTCACGTCATGCGACTCAATTCGATTCAGCGCATTCGAACCTTCGATCACGCATCGAATCAGTGTCGATCACCGCATCGAAATCCTTCGATGGCATCATTCGAATGCGGTGAATCGAATGAATTGCGATGCGTGAATAGACATCGATTCGACTGCGTGGAATCGAATGATTCGATGCATTCATTCCGATTGCACCGCATCGAATCATTCGATCACGCAATACGAATGCATCTCGATTTACGCATTGCGAATGATGGCATCTGAATGATTCGATGCGTGAACTCGAATGAATTTCGATGCGTGCATCATGCGAATGATTTCCGATGGCGTGAATCGACTGAAGGCATCGACATCATCGAATTCGCCGCGCATCCCGAATCATTTCGATATTCAAGCGCATGCGCGAATGGATGCATCGAATGATTCGATGCGCCGTGAATCGAATGATTCGATGCGTGAATGCGACTGCAATTCGTATGCGTGAATGGCGAATGATTCCGAATGCGTGAATCGAATGATGCATTGCGAATCATTCGATCGTCACGCCCATCGACTCATTCGATTCACGCAATCGAATGCATTCGATCACCGCATCGAAATGATGCATCGAATCATTGCGATTGCACGCATCGAATCATTCGATTCACGCATCGAATCATTCGATTCGACGCTATGCGAATGATTGCGATGCATCATTCGATGCGTGAAGTCGAATGATTCGATGCGTGAATCGGATGAGTTCGCAATGCGGTGAATCGAATTCATTCGATGGCCGCTGAATTGGCGAATGATGCCCTCGAATCCATTCGATTCGCGCTCGAATCTGATTGCGATTCACGCGTATCGGAATGATGGCATGCGAGGATGAATTCGAGTGCGTGAATCGAATGAGTTCGATGGCCGTGAATCGCAAGTGATCTCGACTGCGTGAACTAAAATAATATGGGCGATAAATCCGAATGGGTTATCAGGTGTGATAAATCGTTTATGTTATATGTGATAAATCGAATGTTAATAGTTGTCCGATAAATTCAAAGCCATGGAACAAAAAATTCGAATAGTGACACCAAACGAACATGCCTATAGAAAGCCGAACCTACCTATGTTTAATCACACTTTCAAATCCTATTTTAATCGGCGATTAACAAAGCTAGCTGGTTTCTGATTGGCTTGGCAATTCAATCTCTGCTTGACAATAAGCAATTTATTAAGGCCGGCGTATTACGAAATAGGTAGGTTTTAGGCGGTAATGGCGCTTTCATGACGTTCTTGGTAATGTATGTGGCCGATAAATTCTAATTCGGCGGCAGCGTATTTGAGACGGAGCATGGGCGGCCTCGGTTAAACATTGGGCATTTATCTAATCAGCTGCGGTGAATATCGTTTCTATCTATTCTATCTATCTATCTCTTTATCTATGCTATGCTATCTATTCTATTCTATCTATGCTATGGCTATGCTATCTTACTCTATCTTATCTATCTATCTATCTATTATCTATCTATCTATCTACTCTACTCTATCTATTATGCTATCTATCTACTCTGATCTCATCTATCTATCCTATGCTATCTCATGCTATCTATCTATCTTTATCTATCTCATCTATCTATCTGATCTATCTATTCTATCCTATCTATCTATCTATCATATATTCTATCTATCTATCTATGCCTATCTATTTATCTATTCTATTATCTATCTATCGGTATTATCTATCGTATGCTATCGCGAATCTATGTATCTATCTATCAATCTAATCTATGCTATTCTATCGTACTCGTCGAGCTCCTATCTAGTCTATTTAGTCTTCTCTATCTATGCTTAGTCTATCTGATTCTATTCTTATCTATCTATTCTATCGTATCTATCTATCTATGCTTATCTATCTATCTATCTATCTATCTTATCTATCTATCTATCTAGTCTATCTATGTATCTATCTATCTCCTCTATCTATCTATCGTATCTGCCCACATCTAATGGCTACTCTAGTCGGTATCTATCTCTCTATCTATCTATCTATCTATCTGATCTATCTAGGTGCTATCGTATCATATCTCTATCTATCTATCTAACTCTATTATCTATCTATCTATCTATCTATGCTATGTCTTATCTATCTATCTATCTATGCTATCTATCTGTTATCTATCTATCTACCTATGCTATCTACTATCTTATCTTTCTATACTTATCTATCTATCTATCTATCTCGTTTTATCTATCTCTCTACTATCTTCTACCTATCTATCTATGCTATCTATCTTTCTATCTATGGCTATCTATCTTATCGATCTATTAATATACGTATATTTTCAAATATATAATATATTAAAGTTTAAACTAGTAGTAGTTATAATATATAATATATTATTACTACTACGAGGGAGTATTTTATAATAAAGACAAAGGTAAACGTGATGTATTTCGTGTATATGTTCAGAATAGTACAGAGATGTCAATAATTTACAAATGCCCTTATTTTTAATCAGGAAATAGTTTTAAAATATGTCAATTTTGTCATGATTTTTCAATGTTTTAGTAAGCACGACGAGAGGGTACAAAGAAGGAGATGTGAAGTGGTGAGAAAGGCAGCCATGGTCATAGCAGCGTATAACTAAGGTTTAAGCGCGAAGTCTGTTGTGTTGATAAGCAGCCGCATTAATGAATAGCGCGGCAGCCACAACAAATATAAAGCAGGGAAGAAACGCAAGTGCCTGCCTATCTGTAGTGTATGAAAGAGTGACTGGAAGTGGGTGCACGAATGCGTCAAATTGGCTTGTAATGCATAAGAGCTCATTCATTTTACCGCGGGGGAGTGGCGCGCTGGGCGCATCTGAGTAAGCGATGATTAATTGACCCGCGGTTCCGAGACGCCGTAGCATCTTACAATCTAAATGTGGCAAAAGTCAGCATAAAGCCCTCGATCTGCTATTATGTTCATATTGATCGGTGTTTGCTCGGTTCTATATGCTTGGCGTTGTTTTATGGTGTGATGATATAAGTCCTCGCCTCTCGTGGTACAAGTTTACGGTTTGGTCATCATATATTTCTGAATGTACCACAAATAGGGCAAAAATGCTTGTCACCCTACTTACTATATGACTAGTAAAACAATAGATTATTTCCCATTTATCTGGCCGCTGCTTTTCGCCGACACAGTTGAAGCTAGGCGCGAGTTCAACATTAAGGCCTTATTGCCATCATCTCTTACGCCATACCAACCGCGTATGTAACGCACATCGTGATCGATAGCTTTAAGTGAACAACGCCGTTTAGATTTTGTTATGGTCGGATCGATTTTCGGTTTTCCCCTTGCGATTTTCGCGGTTAATTGCTATCGGCTATATGATAATCGCACTAACAAAGTGAAGTAGAATTAAGTCTACGCGGCCGTGTTCCGCACCCATCCAGTGATCGATAAGCTCCATGCGTATTTGGCTGTGACATTTCTATACTGGTGCGTTAGCGTAAATGTGGTCGACCGGTAAGGCTTGGCGGCAGCCATGACGGTATTCGCCGTACGGCTGCAATGACCGAGAGGAACGATCGCTGCCGATGGCACTAAATCTCGATCCTACTTCTGTATGTGGAATACAACGAACTGGACAATTTCGTTAAGCCGTTTCTAGTGATTCAATGCACTGGGGCGCAACTGAATGTAGCAATCCAGTCTTGCTCGCAATGCGTCGCACCATTGGTACGCCGCTATAGAATTCTTTCGGCTGTATTACGACGTAAATCGAGAACACGCCTTTGGTTAGCAGAAGGCAATCGAGGCTTCTGTATATATTTCTACGGTCACATTATATTATTATACATTATAATGATATTCTTGGCTGTGGGCAAAATTTATATTTTGCCCACAGCCAAGATCGAGCGTTTACACCCGATAGAGGGCGCAGCGCATGCCCGTAGATCTGCCGACGGACGATAACGGATAATGTTGTTATTCTGATGATGTACTTGAACTGCTTCACTGTCTTCAGAACAGTAGTGTAGTTGTTTCTTAGGTTTAGCTTTGCATCGCTTCGAACGTGGATGTATATCACTTTAGTAAATGGGGCAGTTGTTTTCGCTACCTAGTGCTCCTTCCGCGAGTGGTGCTGAAAGTATACGCAATTACGGTGGTATGTCACTATCACTATCAATCAGTATCATGTATGATGTAGGACAATCACAATTAGATACAATAATGTAACCCAAACCCCTATCCTCTTGGGTTTGGGTTACATTATTGTATCTAAATCACAATGTGTAGATAATAATGTAACCCAAACCCAGGATAGGGTCAGGACTCGAATTAAGCGACGGGAAGGGCAAGGCAATTTTTTTAGGGCATGTGAGAAATCGCCTTGAATTTTCTCTAACATAGAAGGGCACAGAGGCAACTCTCAAAATTTGAGAAGGGCACCAAGGCACTTTTGTAAAATAAAGGAAAACTCATAACAAATTAGCACATCAACATCGTCTTGTTTTTAATGTACAAAACAACATGCCCCCATGTAAGCTTACATCGTAACACCGACCCCTGTACCCCCTCTGCTAATGGAAGTAGAGTAACAAGAAATTTTACATGCCCGCTATCAGGAGCGAATAATTATCCGATGCTGTTATTATTCCCTTCTGCGACTATCGGTTTTTAGCTCATCATTGCAACTACAGCACGCACGCGCACGTGTTATGTTGATTCGACTAAAAACGAAACTAGGGCAGTAGATTAAAGGGCACCGACGGCAATTACACAAAAGGGCAAGGCAGGTGACTGCCGTCGGTCGGGTTGCATTTTCAGGGGCAGTACGGCGATTGATAGGGGCACCGACGGCAATTGCCGTCGGTGCCGTCGGTTAATTCGAGCCCTGGATAGGGTTATAACTTATATTACTATTAGACATCCAGGTCGACAACCAAGGTCGACGACCCCCCCTATCTTGGGTTTGGGTTACATTATTGTATCTAGACAATGTGTTGCAAACGAAGGCCAAATTCGTTGGCCGCATTTCTTGACGACACTTGTTCAGTATTCATACATTTTATGATTTTTATAGAATAATCATGTTATTGCCATATATGTACATTCATATATATTCTATAGACAGGTTCGTAGTTATCAGACTAGTCTGTACCAAGTCCAAGGAGCTAAATATAACAAGGAGAGGAAGCGCCGCCATATCTAGCCCAAATTTGGGTTCGGCAGAGACCCTAGAACAGATTACTGAGATTAGTGTTCTATTGAGTATTGTGTCTGGGTTCGGTCTGCACAGCCGTTTCAGCTGATTATGGTCCATAGATGATAGATAGTAATAAACATCATCCTATCCTATCACCGTCCTGGACATCATCTCTATTCTTGAACCAAATTTCGTGCCACGTGACGTAGTGAGAAGCGAGAAAGTTACTTGTAAATGTTGCTATGTTCGTGCCGGGGTGGCTCAGAACGAACAAAGCTAGATTGGAACCCCGCAAATGTGTTTTCGCATATATTCTAAACTAATCCGGGTTGTCAAATTAGGCTTAGGCTGCACTGA
Organism: Priapulus caudatus; assembly: GCF_000485595.1. NCBI lineage: Eukaryota > Metazoa > Priapulida > Priapulimorpha > Priapulimorphida > Priapulidae > Priapulus > Priapulus caudatus. The sequence goes on along the minus strand of NW_014577550.1, from coordinate 131,689 downwards.
ACGTGTAGAATTGAAGTGAGGTCTCACTATATCTATATATATAAAGTTGTTCCGCCGAATTAGTCCGTACTTGCATAACTAGAGAACTCCACAGCCTAGAGGAAAACTAAAGATATTTTCAGAATCAGCACGTCTGGGAGGTGGTTCTGGCTGAAACAAAAATTTAAAAAAGTTAAAAATTGATAAAAAAAATTATTCATCAATAGATGGCAGTGCGTACAGATTAACATCACGTACGTGTGAATCCATTCTGTATACACTTAACGGCGCAGTGGCCTAATCGTTAGAATATCCGTCTCCTACACCGGGATTCCGGGTTCGAGTCCCAGCTGGGGACCTTATTTTCCCCTTTTTTTCATTTTTTTCCCTTTACCTATCTCTTTAGTACAGGGCTCGACTTTAACGGTGGCCCGGGTGCCAATGGCCACCTGAAACGGCGTCGGGCCACCTGAAACTGTCAGGTTGGGGCCCGCCTGGCCACCAATAAAAATAAGGCCGTGGCTACGCGACCGGTTCCGGACAAGGAGCCGCTAGGCTACGCGTCTGGACATCCATCTCACACAGAGATCTTGTGACATGTACACGCATGATTACGCAAGGGGACGCTCTGCTGATTGCCAAGTGTGTGTGTACGTGTGCGTGTGTGCATATGCGTGTGAGCGTGCGCGTGTGCGTGTGTACGCGTGTGTGTGTGTGTTTGCCGTGTGTGTGCATGTGCGCGTGCGCACGCGTGTGTGTGTACGTGTGCGTGTGTGCATATGCGTGTGCGCGTGCGCGTGTGCGTGTGTACGCGTGTGTGTGTGTGTGTTTGCCG
>NW_014577550.1:116749-129640 GCF_000485595.1 Priapulus caudatus | reverse complement strand
TGCGATTATTTGCCAAAACACATTACCCATAGTTAGAATACAAATAAATTATTTAATAAATGTAGCAACCGGGCCACCTGAAAATCCATTTGGCCACCTGAATCTCATACTCAAGTGGCCCGGCCGGCCACCTGAAAAAAAAGTTAAGGGCAAGCCCTGTAGTATGTATTATTTTTAATTTTTAATTTTAATTTTTAATGTCTTTTATCTTTTGATTTCTTATTATTTTTTACTGTTTGGGATGGGATGGGATGGGATAGCATGCAATGGCATGAGATGGGATGGGATGCGGCGGGATGGGATGGGATGGCATGGCATGGGAAGGCATGGGATGGGATAGCATCGGATGCTATGAGATGGGATGGGATGGGATGCGGTGCGATGGGATCAGGGGATGGGATGGCATGGAATGGGATGGATGCATGCATGCATGGATGGATGCATGGATAGATAGATAGTCCCAAACACAGGGGTAGGGGTATATATACATAATCAGGAGTTAATAATGAAAAATTTGTCATTATTTTAACTCCTAATATAATGTAACCTACCCCTGTGTTTGGGTTACATTATTGTATCTAAGGTCTCACATGCACATAATTCCAAACATAGCTAATCTATGACATGATTTACATACAATTACAATATACAGATGCAACATATTATAATATTGATTAACAGATTGCAGGGAGGATGCAGCTCGGGAAAGTACAGAGCAGCAAAGTACCGCCAACACCTCGCAATGTCCCTCCAGCAGGCCGACGGTCGATGGCGCTGGGTCCGTCACAGCGATGACACATGTCAACGGAGAACCCGCCAGGGAGGAGAGAGCTGTTCAAGTGAATCGCCTTTACCTTGGCAACATCTCCTGGAAGACGTCACGCCGTCAGCTGTTAGAGCTCCTAGCGAAGTTCGGCAAGGTGCGGGAGGTCGTCGTTCCGCACAGCCAGAAGCGTAGCCGACCACGAGGGTGAGCGGCAGCTGCTGGCACGGTCGTTTAGCACGATAACGCGCGTACCCAGTCGGTCAGTCATAGCCACGGTCAGCCAGTGTGCTGGGGATGTGGGGGTGGTAAACGTGGTATGCCCGGACCCCCCTATTGTCAGAAACGTTGTAGGTCGTCATGATTATCATGAATCTGAAATGTCACTTTTTCACGACACTTCACGTCGAACGTTATGACAGTTTAGACTTGATTACGTAAATGTCCATGACGTTTCTGACATTGGCGCCTGGTTTGCATTATATAAATCTGCTAGAAACACTAACATTTAATTCAACCTCATCTAATTTCAGCACAGCTCTACTCTAATCCAATGCAACCAAGGTGTAGCAATGTCTATGTGCAGTGCTATTAAACACGTTCTTCGTATTTTCCCTGCCTAAAAGTGATCCAGTGGTACATTTAACCAGCAGGCTGCATAACATCAGCCCACAAATTGCATAGGATTCTCTGGGGATCGTTTTGTATCTCTCACTCACACTTACATCTTAGTTCCTTACTTGTATTTTGAACTGAAACTTGGGCATTCTACGTGGTTTTGTTGTGTGCATTTCCCCCCGTCACCATCTCGTTTGTTCTTGAGCAGATGTTCTTCTCTGACTAGGTTTGCATTTGTGGAGTTCCGGGAGGCGCGCAGTGCCGAGGCCATGTTGAGTCTTACGGAGGAATCTCTCTCCATTCATGGCCGCTGTCTCATTATCAAGCCGGCATTTGCGTCGAAATTGCACATGCAGCGAAACGTAAGTCAATGCGAGCGCTTGGTAACGATTATTCGCACGGTAATCTTAATTGCATTGTAAACTAAATTGCGATTTAGTAGATCTAGTAATTTGGCCTTTGTAAAATGTAAAGAACGACTGTTGCGTTCCATCTGCAAGTAGACTTGTACGTCTTGTAGCTCGAAAAACACCAACGTGAAGCCTTGTCGTCAATATGCCGGGAAATGCCGGCGCCCCCTGCCAGCGAATCTGATGAGGCATCTGGACAGAAACTGCTGTGTTGTGTAAACAGCCTACCGGATGACGTCTTTCTGCTGATATTTCAGAAGCTCGGCATTAAGGTTGGTTGCAGTGAGGTCCGATTCACGATAGGACGCGATCGCATAAAGCGGCCGTGTGATCAGTCGTGTTCGCAAAATGAATGAATGAATAATTTTGCAGTATTTTGCAGTAATATTAAAGTTAAATTTAACTATCATAATTACTCCGGTTGCGTTGCATTACTATGTTATATTTGTGCCAGATTATTACATTTAAGGTCTATTAATTAAATCTTGTTACTAAATTATCTCCATGTAGGACCGCGTGAGTATGGAAAGGGTGTGCAAACACTGGTACCGGCTCTCCCGCGCCAGCTGGCAGTATTTGAAGGAACTGGACTTTACAGGCTTGTTCAGTCTCGCATCTGAACATTGTAAGTGTGTTCACTCGCCAACTCTCTATCCCCCCGCCTCTTTCTCTCTCGCCTTTTCTCTCTCTGTCTATCTAATGCTAACATCATAGTTCATAATGCGTCAAAGCATACGTCGTATCATACTAATACGCCATAGTAATATAATAGTTTATTAACACATGTAAATATATGCATATTCATGTAATATAATAGTTTATTAACACATGTAAATATGTGCATATTCATGTAATTTTTAGATAGTTACAGCACACACGTGCATACAACTACATGGCTATTGATCGTAGGATATCGATGATTGATCGTAGATCTCACGGACAACCTGTTGAGAGCTCTGCTGCGACGTGGTTGCCACAGTCTCGTGAAGCTTGACCTGTCGTCTGTCGTGCACGGGCTCAGTGCGAGCGCGCTGTCGTCTGTGGCCGCCAGCTGCCCCGGCCTGCAGCAGATTAACCTGAATAAGATGAATCTGTGCTCGTACGCACTGCAAGCGCTCGGCGAAGGCTGTCCCCAGCTGCGGGTGAGTCGGCATAATTTGAGAGCATATCAGCTGACTTACTTTCATCTAATTATCTTACGGCAAAGAGTAAGATTGAGGTTAACTAGCACACTGTTCTCCTGTCGTCAACCATGAAGGATGAGGTTACCTGAAAAACTAGCCCAAAATCTGTCCGCACTGCCGCAACGTGATGCATTTCGAGTGACAGACTTATTCACGATCCTACACTTTGCAGAGAGGTGTGTGTCTCTGTAACCGCTATTAAACATGTTGCTGTTCACTATAGCATCTCTATGTCTATATATGTTACACATTTATCATATGTGTCAGCTCATCATTATAAGTTCAGCGCGATGAATAATTTGATTACAGGGTGTTATCCAGGAAAAAAAATCAGGGAGTCTCACCATCTGAGCGAAGCGAGGATGCTGAGGGCGGTAAGCGCCCTAGGGGAGAGTGTGTGGGAAGGGTTTTCCCCCTCAGGGAAAATTGGGCCGCCCTCATGCCGTCTCTATCAAATTTCATCCGTCTCATCCAAGATTAGGCCGTCCAAAAGATGGGTAGACGGGTCTCTGGCCAACACACTGTTTGATTACGCCTTATCCCTGCAGGTTCTGCACATGGCTACATGTGACGTTGGAAACAAAGCTATTTGGAGCATCTTAAAGCACTGCAAGAAACTCGAACACCTCGATGTGTCGGCTAACGCGAGGATATCGGGCAAGGTGCACGATGTTGTAGCAGACAAGTAGATGGCTCGTAGTTGTTAGGCGAGCATGCATAGTCCTGAGGTTACTCACGCAGTGGGGTCTGTCAATAACCTTTCATAGCGAGTGCGGTACTTTACTGTGAAAGTCATCGACAGTTGGATTTGTATATAATATCGATTGGTTGTTGTTGCATATTCGGAGATGCCGTTAAATCATAGATGCATTGACGATTATGAATAAAATGGTGAGAGGTAGCGGTGTCTTGTACACTATTTAGGTGTGGCAGTTCACCCCTGACCCTGACCACTGCTGCGTCTTACAGGACTCTCTTTGTTGCAGTGTTTCTACCAGTTGGGGCCTCGGCTGCAGTGTGCCATACTCGACGAGTGTTGCCGAATCGACGAGAAAGCTCTCTCGCTCATTGCTGACCGCTGTCCAGACCTCCAGGAGCTGTCGCTGGCCCGCTGCAGACGCGTCGCCGATGGCGCTGTCGGCGTTGTGGCCACCAGGTTGCGCCACCTACGGGTTCTCTCACTGGCCGGGAATAAAGGTGGGCCTTCGTGATCTCGTGTGATGTGGTTCGCTCTGCGTTTGTTAGCGAGATCACGTATAAGTACGTTTAGATAAGAGTAGTTTGATGCATGTAGTTAAATTCACGTGCAGTACCCTAGCATGGCAGTATGTGTTAGTCTTTCAAATGTCGCTGTAAATATCAATCATGTAACTGATGATCGGAGCATATTTTTTTATGGAAAAAACTAACGCGTGTGCTTGCTTGTCAACCTTTTCGAATTAGAAATTTAGAATTCTTTGTTACTGAGCCCATCTGAACTGGTCTCCTCATGCACCCTGCATACATAGCTTTAGTCCACCACTATTTGCTTCGTATGCGCTGACGTGACGATTTTTCCCGTAGCCACGACGGAGACGGGCCTCTCTCGTGTGTCGCAGCTGGTGCAGCTTCGCCATCTAGATCTGTCGGAAAATGCCGGTACTACGGACCGCGTGCTGCGTGATGTGGCGAGTGGCTGCAAGCATCTGCAGTGAGTACAGACTAGCGTAGGGAGTTTGAATCACATTTGGTTCACTCTGCAGGGCTGCGCTCGTGTGACCGCAAGTTTAATGACCTGACAAAAATGGATCGACACAAATCTGCAGTCGATTAATTAGTTGATGTGCCCACGCAAAAGATACCCGACGGAGTCGCATAATTGGAACACCGGTCAATTATGAATATGTACAGTAAATTACAATTAATTGGTATGGACAGATCTTCTCGTGTTCATTAATTGGCCATCTGTAGAATACTGAGAACGAGTGTGACCCTTGGTGAACTGGGGTGACTTTTCTTGACTGTCATAACGTGTGCTTCTTGCAAATTTCTTTCTTTGTTTTCCACGAGACCCCAGTAACGACGACCGCATGGCGATGATGTGTCGTAACCATGGCAATACATGCCCCTCGCTCTCTCTCGCAGGCACCTGAACGTGTCGTCATGTTCGGACGGTGTCGGGGTGGTAACCATGGCAATACATGCCCCTCGCTCTCTCCCACAGGCACCTGAACGTGTCGTCATGTTCGGACGGCGTCGGGGTCGTAACCATGGCAATACATGCCCCTCGCTCTCTCCCACAGGCACCTGAACGTGTCGTTATGTTCGGACGGTGTCGGGGTCGTAACCATGGCAATACATGCCCCTCGCTCTCTCTCACAGGCACCTGAACGTGTCGTCATGTTCGAACGGCGTCGGGGACGATGGCATACGCTCGCTCGCCAAGCTGCCGTGTCTCACGAGCCTCCTCGCCAACTACCTCGGCAACGTCACCGACGACAGCATCCGACAGCTCGCCTACAGGGGGCGCCTTGAAGTCCTGGAAGTAAAGGCGTGTATACGCCTCACTGACGAAGGTGGGTGATAAGGGCCAGCCGAGTTGCTGCGAGGGTGACGGGCAGTGTCGGTGGCACGACGACTTGCGGCGCGTTATTATTTCATGTTAATTATATTTGTATTGTGTGTTTATGCGGTGGGGGGGAGGGGGAAGTATTCGCCCGCGCCGAATTTAAAAGGTGAGAGTGCAGCGAGAATACCGCGCGCCATGATAGCTCGTGTCATGGAAATTCTCACACTCGTCATTCGTGTGTTGTGACAACCAAGCTGGAGATGGTTTATAAATCATGATCGCTTTACACACGACGCACAATGTTAATTCGCGCGGACGGAAATTATAAAAGAATGAATGGGGTTTTGCTACCCAAATGAGCAGCATGTATAATTGTCACCAATAAAATTGATATAATCAGGAGTGATTAATAATAGATCTAATAATAATCTATTATTATTCACTCCTGATATAGGCAGCTGAGAACATGTACAGTAGATTATCTTTGATATATGTATAGATATCGTGTTAAGCAGTTTTCCATGCCAGTAAAACGCACCTGCTGGTGCAGTGGTTATGAAACGTTTATGCTCCACAGAAAAGCGGCTGGTTCCCATTGAAGGTTCACAAAACAAATTATTGCAAAGCAAATCGCCAAGGGGTCTGCAGATTAAAAGGCTTTGCAAAGCTTTGCTCCTCATGATCCCAATCGTGAATGTAACCGCACACTTTCAAAAGAAGTTTACGGCGATCTTTGATAACCGTAACTTTGAGAGAGCTGCGTTATCAGTTTTCTTTGCGCATACATTCAGAGTGCAGAATCGCCACAAACCCTAATTTGTTTTTTTACATCACGCACAGGTGTTATCTCTATCGGCCTGCACTGTCCACGTCTCAGGCATCTGGATGTCTGTGGTAACGAGGCCATGACCTTTGAACTCGTGCGTACCTTGTTTCGAGCCTGCGAGGAACGTCAGAACGACGTCACGTTGCAGCTGCTTGCAGGCGGTGAGTACAATTACGGCATACACAATTTTTATTTTTACCACCAGGAGTTTTCTAGTCAGTAAATAAGAATCTCCACGTGAATCACAGAGGTATTTTCTAGACACATTTTAACTCGCCCCTCCCCCACTCGTGCGCACTCTTCTCTTTGTCTATCACGTGAGATCTTCGCTGTTTATTAAGTGTAAAGATGAACACTGGAATCGCTTGAATTTACATATGGTGGCCGTGGGAATTTCATCGTCGTCGTAACACTGGCCTGACACCTCTCACTGTTAACAGATACCAGCATTGAAACCTTTAAGAACATAGAGGGTTCCAAGCTGCAGGTGCTGCTTGTCAATCGATGCCGCTTCAACATGAGGCCTGACCAGCACGAATACTGTAACTTTATCTATGCTGAAGGTTCGTCTCCCTCTCCCTCCTGTGTACCTCCCCTCATCCTCCCCCTCTGTCTGTCTCTCTCTCACTCTCTCTCTCATTCCTTCTCACTCTTGCTCCTTCTCTTCCTCCCCCTCTCTCTGTTTTTCTCTGTGTCTCTACCTATCTTTCTCTCTCTACGCCTCGCTTTTTTCACCATCTTTTTCTTGTCTCTTTTTCTCTTCCTGTCATCGTGTCTGTGATCATTTGTGTAGCTAGGCTTCTTATTAACTCCAGCCAGCTCCTCTGTTCTTCGCTAGCAGTGGACCAGTAGACGTCAATTATTGTTCGACCATCGCCGTGGTGACCGCATCCTCCATCTTCTCACCTTCTGGTAATTTGCAGATGACAGCTCAGATGATGAGTACAGGGATAACGATGACGTCGACGCATTGCTGGACGATTGCTATGATCTACATTGCGGCGGTGATGGCGACATGTTCCAGAACGGCTTGCTGTACAGCACCGACGATGATGACAACGATGACGCCAGGAGCGAACGAGAAGGAGAGAGTGAGCGAGCGAGAGAGGAAGAGAGCGAAAGACGGAGAGATCTAGATAGTGATGTGGAGTGCTGGGATTGACGACAAAATCTGGGAATGATCGGCAGCTTTAGGATTGATCCCTGCTTCTAGCCTGGACTTCTGGACCCCAGTGTTCAAGGATCAGAATGGAGCATTGTGCACGATGTCAACACAGCTGTAACTAGACAGAGGGCACTCACGGAGAGTGCATACCTCCGCCAGCGACATCTGCTCGCTCGCTCGTAGCAGCCGCTCGTTGCTGCTGCTCGCTCACATGTACACGCTCGCTGGCTTGCTGCGCTGGCTGGCTTGCTGACTCGACGCGCTAATATCGATCGCGCGAACACACTAACACACGAACACACGAGACCGGTCACATAACCTCCTCCAACTTCGTTGGGCGGAGGTAATAACTAAGGACGATTATGCAGCTTCGAAACATGTACAAAAGATAGGTAGCAAAACCTGCTGCAAAGTGGATGCAATGTGAAAATTCAGTGCATCCTGAGTTGTTTTAGAAAAGTTGTAGGAGACAACAAAAGCATATATATATATATATGAAATCATAATTTTCCTGCTAACGTAACTTTTTAATCATCTGACGAAGTCAGATGCAGCTTGTAGAATTGCATGAGCGTGCGTGCATCCGTGCGTCCGTCCGTCAACAGTTGGACACAAATCTTAACCGCTCGACGTACGGTCACGATATTCGGGACGTCGGGGGTGGGGGATCGTGAAAAGGACTCGGTATGACCAATTTGGGGGTCAAGGGTCAAAGGTCAAGATGTGTAAACGGATGGGGAATATTTCCCCCTTAACTTAAGGTATAGGAGGAAATACGGAATTGCGGCACAAATCTTAACGGCAACCTATGCTCTTAATATTCTGTGTATAGTGTGATGGGCAGGAAACCCATCACCAGTGCGAAATTGGAGGTCACAGGTCAAAGGGCAGTGGGGAAAGGTCAGATATCAGACATTTTCTGAGGACATGGCCTAATGGACATAGTGAACATCTTTTTTGTTTCAGCGCTGACCTACCATTTTTATCACTTTATTGAAAGGACCATGAAATGTGCTTTCCACTGACGTGCGAAGAGTAAGTGTCTGATAACCTTTTGACCCTCAAGAGGAGGGTTAAACATGGATTCCTAAACTGCCTCAATGACGTTACAGTGTTGTCATATTCATGGCACATCCATAATCTAGAAACCCAATAAGCCTGGATAGCAGGATGCGCACAGCACGGGCGTCAGGGCTGAAAGGTCATTGGATCGAATCCCATCTAATTTTTTATTATTTACTTGTTTTCTGTATTTTTCTATCTTTATTTATTTAACTATTTTTCCCCAATTAACTCAAATATTTACATGATTTATTTACAACAATTTAATAACAACAAATAATTTTTACAACAATTAATATTATTATTTTTTAATAGGGTTAGGGTTAGGGTCACAATGCACCATAAAACAGGAGTTTGAGGCACGCGATTTGTATCAACCAATGGGATCTGGGAGGTATGCAGAATGCAGAAGGTTGCTGAAATGATGTGTACGCAAGTGCGTATCTGCATATCTGCGCCTACCAATAGTGTCACTACGCACGACTTATAATGTTACGTTTATAACTGTAGCAACAGACATCAGATGAGCCCAGACGCTCTGCGGCTCTTGTTTTATTAGCTAATCTGACGAAGTCGGAAGCAGCTTGTAGAATCGCATGAGCGTGCTTCCGTCTGTGCGTCCGTGCGTCAACAGTTGGGCACAAATCTTAACCGGTCGACGTATGGTCACGATATTCGGGACGTTGGGGGGATCGTGAAAAGGACTCCGGTTGACCAATTTGGGGGTCAAGGGTCAAAGGTCAAGATGTGTCAACGGAGGGGGAATATTTCCCCCTTAACTTAAGGTATAGAAGGAAATACGGAATTGTGGCACAAATCTGAACGGCTCGACCTATGCTCTCAATATTCGGTGTATAGTGTGATGGGCAGGAAACCCATCACCAGTGCGAAATTGGAGGTCACAGGTCAAAGGGCAGTGAAGGAAAGGTCCGATATTAGACATTTTCTGAGGACATGGCCTAATAGACAGAGTGGAAAACTTTTTTGTTTCAGCGCTGACCTACTATTTTTATCACTTTATTGAAAGGACCATGAAATGTGCTTCCCACTGACGTGCGAAGAGTAAGTGTCTGATAACCTTTCGACCCTCAAGAGGAGGGTTAAACATGGATTTGTTGACTGTTAACAAAGGACTGAACTGTGTTTGATGGTACTTGTGTGATCGTGGAAAACTTACATAGGACTTCGCACGACTGAAATGTTACGTTTATAACCGTAGCAACAGACCTCAGATGAGCCCAGTCGTTCTGCGGCTCTTGTTATATTAGAACTCTTCCAGCGCTCTCTCTGTACGTGTATATACTATGTGCGTATTTTATTAAAAAATATTGACACCACTAAAGAACGTGTGTAAAAATGTACATAAACTCTTGTCGTCAATCGCAATCACTGGTTTGAGCAAGGGGTGGCGTTTCGTCAGTATTTACATACACGTAAGTATGCAATGCTGGTTGCCAGCTCGTCACATGAAGAAGAATTTGCTAGTTCTAGGGCGACCAACAGCCACTATGGTCTTGGCTGTGGCTAAGGCACCTCCCTATTTGCTTAATTAGCTAGTGTGAGGATCATCAGCTTATGCGACAGCTCAAACTAAGTAGTCTGCTCACATTAGCATCAGCAGCTGCTTACAGTAGCATCCTTCCTCCACATGTTAACATCTTTGGCTGACACCAGCATTATCTGCCGACACCAGCATTATCTGCAGACACCAGTATTATCAGCCGACACCAGCATTATCAGCCGACACCAGCATTATCTGCAGACACCAGCATTATCTGCTGACACCGGCATTATCAGCAGACACCAGCATTATCAGCCGACACTGGCATTATCTGCAGACACCGGCATTATCTGCAGACACCAGCATTATCTGCAGACACCGGCATTATCTGCAGACACCAGCATTATCTGCAGACACCAGCATTATCTGCAGACACCAGCATTATCTGCAGACACCAGCATTATCTGCCGACACCAGCATTATCATTATCTGCCGACACCAGCATTATCTGCAGACACCAGCATTATCTGCCGACACCAGCATTATCTGCCGACACCAGCATTATCTGCCAACACCAGCATTATCAGCCAACACCAGCATTATCTGCCGACACCGGCATTCTCTGCCGACACCAGCATTATCTGCAGACACCAGCATTCTCTGCCGACACCAGCATTATCTGCAGACACCAGTATTATCAGCCGACACCAGCATTATCTGCAGACACCAGTATTATCAGCCGACACCGGCATTATCTGCAGACACCAGTATTATCTGCAGACACCAGCCTCTACTGACAATGTTATCTTCTGCTGACATTAACACATTCTGCTGACAGTGTTGCCTTATGTTGACACCTGCTCCTGCTGCTGACTGTATTATCTTCTGCTAATGCTGGCATCGTCTGTGTAGAGAGGTAGCACACATGTCTGTGTAAGCCATCCCTACCTGACAGCATGACGCTGGCTTCTAATCGCGCCCGTTCGCATAATGTTCAGCGGGAATGCCCACCGCATCGTCCAGTTGTCCGCACCGACGCCCTCACTGCCGCCACCACCGCCTTTACAGCTCTCCTCGTCATCCTCCTTCTGGTGCTGCCCTCTGCGGGCGAGGCGCGTAAACACTAGGCACGACAGCGTGAGCGTGAGCGTCGCCGCCAGGGCGCCGGTAGCAACCAGCGCCACCGCGAGCGTGTTCTCGGTGACACAGGTGCGCAGCGGGGCGACATCGGCGCCCCCTTGCGGCGGTGCAACTGCTGGCGCGCTCTGTGACGCCTCCGCCGAGTAGAGGTCGCTAGTGTTGGCGATCGGGCTGCCCTCTCGTGGCGACCGCTCTTGCACGATCCACATTGTTGTGATTTTCTTTTCTTTAATGGGAGGTGCCCAGACCTGAGAAGGCAATGGGTAAATATATCTTTATATGACTGTCTCACTCGTATATATGTGTGAGAGCGTGTGTGTGCGTGCGTGTGTGCATGTTCATATGCGTATGTAAAGTGTAGAATGCGTATATATATAATATATATAATATATATATATATATATATATATATAGGTGAATTTATACTTGTCTGAGTACAACGAGATATTAGAAGTGGTCAGTCGCGTTTCATAATGACTAGGCGTGTAGCATATCGTAAATCTGTAATGTGCTGAATTATATGCTATTATGTGTACTATATTAAACCTATCAAACTATTCCATGGTAATACGTAGTTATTTTTATCATCTCGGTTGTTTTCCTTATTAGTTTGTAATAAAGACGCGGGTATAATTTGTACACTTGCCTCCTCTAGCTCCCGTTTCCTTCTGCCGTAAGACTGGCCTTCCTTTCCACATGCCACCTGAAATAGAAAGCTGGTGTTCACGAAGGCCTTGGGAGTTTACGCGAATATGAATTGGTATAAGGAGGTGATATAAGACAATATATTTGTTATCATCAGAGCTCGTGGTAGTGAATATTAAAGGTTTTATGTAAAATCAAGCAGCAGACAAAACGCGCATTGATTGGTTCATTTCGCTGATTTCGATGGAATGTTCCCAGGCTCCCTGCACTGCAGAAGCCAGTACGTCCCCGGAGACTGGCCAAGTAGCACACCTGCCAGCACTCCAAGCTTCCCTGTAGAGCAGGCTACTATAGAGGAGCTAGATTCATTAAAGGTGCTCAGCACGACCGGCTGGAGTAAACTGGGCCTGGGCACGCGGTGGCGCTCATGTGCGATTCATCAAGCAAATGAACAGACGTCAGCGTAGCATGTACATACGGTGCGGATTTAGGTGCAATTCACTAAGCTGCTACGCTGATGTCCACGCTGTCTAGCTCCACGACAACTATAGATGGCTAGCATAGCTTCACTGGCGCATCTATAAACTATGTGTTAGCATATAGTCCGAATCTACGTTGTTGTAACATAAGACATGGCGAGCGGACAGAAGTGGCACGTAAAATCAAGACGGCGCGTGCAATGTATATGCATGAGCGCAGTGCGAACGTACGTGTGCCGCATCCCGCGACTCATGATCACTACACACGGTTATTTGCTCAGAAAATGTCTTCAAAAACTAAATTGGTCTTCACTAGAGGAACCTTAGATATTATATATATATTAACAGAATTAATAACGTTTTAATATCTATAAAAAGAGTTAAAAGTGTTTTAAAGAGAGAGTGAGGCGAGAGAGCGAACCGGAGAGAGTAAAAGAGAGTGAGACAGACAGACCGACAGAGAGAGCGAGAGAGCGAGAGAGAGAGAGAGAGAGAGAGAGAGAGAGAGGGAGAGAGAGACACCCAGAGAGAGAGAGAGAGAGAGAGAGAG
>NW_014577550.1:115177-116739 GCF_000485595.1 Priapulus caudatus | reverse complement strand
AAAGAGAGAGAGAGAGAAAAAAAAAGAAAGAAAGAGAGAGAGAGAGAAAAAAGAAGAAAGAGAGAGAGAAAGAGAGAGAGAGAGAAAAAAAAAGAAAGAAAGAGAGAGAGAGAGAAAAAAGAAGAAAGAGAGAGAGAAAGAGAGAGAGAGAGAAAAAAAAAGAAAGAAAGAGAGAGAGAGAGAAAAAAGAAGAAAGAGAGAGAGAAAGAGAGAGAGAGAGAAAAAAAAAGAAAGAAAGAGAGAGAGAGAGAAAAAAGAAGAAAGAGAGAGAGAGAGAGAGAGAGAGAGAGAGAGAGAGAGAGAGAGAGAGAGAGAGAGAGAGATAACGTGACAATGAGGGAGCAGTAATAGAGAATTGCAGGCGACAGATATCCAGATCCAAGTGTGGCTTAATTTAGGCCCCGGGGAATTTAGGCCACGTCGTCGCCCGCCGGTGGCCTCCAGCCCCTGTCAGCTCACTCCGACAATAACCCTTCCACGACCGAAAATACTTCTTTTTGTTTACGTATTTTAGTAATGCTAAAACAAATTACCATGGTATATGCCGATTGTATTACCCATAGGCATAGATATAGCATTACATAGGAAAAAACAAGACAAGCGCCAGTGCAGCACTCAGTAAGTTATTGGTAGCACGTTATAATGTTGCCGGCGTTATATTTGTATGCCGGGGGCCTAAGGCCACCTATATAGAATTGTAATAATAGTGTATGATGGGGGCCCAAAGCCACATATATAGTATCAAGAGCGAGTGACATATAAGAAGGAGAGCGTACAACGGTAAGATGCTGAAACCATGTTGCAGTATTAGTTGAATTAATAAACTTTCCCCGTTTTATTTTGACGACTCTTTGCAGTATTATTGATCAGCCTTCTTTATATGCTCTTGATAGTATTTGTATGACGGGGGCCTAAGGCCACCTATTAGAATTGTAATAATCAAATAGTGTATGATGGGGGCCCAAGGCCACATATAATTATAGTATTTGTATGACGGGGGCAAAAGGCCACCTATATAGTATTGTAATAATAGTGTATGCCGGGGGCACAAGCTAGGCCACATATATAGTATGTGTATGACGGGGGCATAAGGCCACCTATATAGAATTGTAATAATAGTGTATGCTGGGGTCCCAATTATGCTGGGGTCCCTATAAATGCCACATATATAGTTTTTGTATGACATGGGCCTACGGCCACATATATAGAATTGTAATAATAGAATAGTGTATGATGGGGGCCCAATGCCACATATAGTATGTGTATGGCGGGTGCCTTAGGCCACCTATATAGTATTGTAATAATAGTGTATGCTGGGGGCTCAAGGCCACATATATAGAATTGTAATAATAGAATAGTGTATGATGGGGGCCCAATGCCACATATAGTATGTGTATGGCGGGTGCCTTAGGCCACCTATATAGTATTGTAATAATAGTGTATGCTGGGGGCTCAAGGCCACATATATAGGATCTGTATGACGAGGGCTTAAGGCCACCTATATAGTATTGTAATAATAGAATATGCTGGGGGCTCAAGGCCACATATATAGGATCTGTATG
>NW_014577550.1:105590-114601 GCF_000485595.1 Priapulus caudatus | reverse complement strand
AAATTATTCTAGACTCGCAGGCAAAGTAGAATAATAATGTCGTGAAATAGCACTATTTTCCCGTTTTTCCGTTGTACACTCTAGGTATTATTAGCTCTTGATAGTATTGTAGTATAGTGTATGCTGGTGGCCCACCAAGGCTACATATATAGTATTATGTATGAAGGGGGCCTAAGGCCTATATAGTAGTGTGTAGTAAGCCTTGGTTGTAAACTATACTGCCTCCAGCAAAGAAAAGTAGGCTGCATCACTTGCACAGTGTATTATTGCGCCAGCGGGGCCCTAGGCCCCCGGTGGCGTAAGGCCACACTTGGATGTGGATATCTGTAGCCTGCATACGCAGCGAGGACTTTACATGCAAGGACTTCTTGCTATTTCTTAAATGATATATACTGATGGAATGTTATCATATAAATCTATGCTAGGATAACTCCTCTTCATTTAAAATGCATTATCTTTGCAAAAAACGATTCCTCTCGGGAGATATTGCGCATGCGCGCGCACCGTGTTAGGCGTGCAGTGCCGTCTGAGGCAAACTTCATAATATAGCTTGCTGAGGGGGAGAGGGGATGGGAGACTGATGAAAAACGGCAGGGAAGATAGCTGGGGCGGTAGAAAAAGAAGGAGGCTGAGCGAGGGACAGGGGAAGCAATGGGTTGGACGCGAGGGCATAAAGTAGGTGTTTTGTACCCTAGATGCTAGGGCGCTCTCCTTATTATAAACACCGGGCTACTAATAAAAGTTTATTAGGGAAATCGATGCTGAGATATCCCCTAACGATTTTAAATGTATATTCATCTCAAAATATAATTCCTCTGGTGAGATATTGCGCATGTGCTAACACACTAACTTGGCCAGATTGTGTACTGGCTGGTATACGCAGCGGGGACCTTACATGCAAGGTTTTCCTCCGATTTCTTAAATGATGTCAACTGATGGAATGCTATCATATAAATCTATGCTAGGATAACTCCTCTTCATTTTAAATGCATAATCTTTGCAAAAACGATTTCTCACGGGAGATATTGCGCATGCGCGCGCACCGTGTTAGGCGTGCAGTGCCGTCTGAGGAACACTTTATAATATAGCTTGCTGCGGTGGAGAGGGGAAGGAAGACTGAGGAAAGGCGACAGGGAAGATAGCTGGGGGCCATATAAGAATAAGGAGGCTGAGCGAAGGGCAGGGGAGGCAAGGGGAATGACGCGAGGGCATAAAGTAGGTGTTTTGTGCCCACCATGCTAGGGCGCTCTCCAAATTATAAAGACAGGTCTACTGATAAAAGTTTATTAGGGAAATCTATGCTGAGATACCCCCTAACCATTTGAAATGCATATTCATTTAAAAATATAACTGCTCTGGTGAGATATTGCGCATGCGCTAACACACTAACGTAGCCAGATTGTGTACTGGCTGGTATACGCAACGGGGACCTTACATGCAAGTTCTTCCTCATGTTTCTTAAATGATGTCTACAGATGGAATGTTATCATATAAATATATGGTAGGATAACTCCTCTTCATTTTAAATGCATAATCTTTGCAAAATACGATTTCTCACGGGAGATATTGCGCAAGCGCGCGCACCGTGTTAGGCGTGCAGTGCCGTCTGAGGCAAACTTCATAATATGCTTGCTGAAGGGGATAGGGGATGGGAGACTGAGGAAAGGCTGCAGGAAAGATAGCTGGGGCGGTAGAATAAGAAGGAGGCTAAGCGAGGGACAGGGGAGGCAAGGGAATGGATGCGATGGCATACAGTAGGTGTTTTGTACCCCACATGCTAGGGCGCTATCCTAGTTATTAACACAGGTGTACTGATAAAGGTTTATAAGGGAAATCTATGCTGAGATACCCCGTAACCATTTTAAATACATATTCATCACAAAATATAACTCCTCTGGTGAGATATTGCGCATGCGCTAACACACTAACGTAGCCAGATTGTGTACTGGCTGGTATACGCAGCGGGGACTTTACATGCAAGATCTTCCTCCTATTTCTTAAGTGATATCTACTAATGGAATGTTATTATATAAATCTATGCTAGGATAACTCCTCTTCATTTTAAATGCATAATCTTTGCAAAATACGATTTCTCGAGATATTGCGCATGCGCGCGCACCGTGTTAGGCATGTAGTGCCGTCTGAGACAAACTTCATAATATGCTTGCTGAGGAGGAGAGGAAATGGGAGACTGAGGAAAGGCTGCATGAAAGATAGCTGGGGCGGTAGACAAAGAAGGAGGCTGAGCGCGGGACAGTGAAGGCAAGGGGAAGGACGCGAGGGCATAAAGTAGGTGTCTTGTACCCCACAAGCTAGGGCGCTCTCCTAATTATAAACACATGTCAACGGATAAAAGTTTATTAGAGAAATCTATGCTGAGATAACCCTTAACTATTTTAAATGCATATTAATCACAAAATATAACTCCTCTAGTGAGATATTGCGCATGCGCGCGCACCGTGTTAGGCATGTAGTGCCGTCTGAGACAAACTTCATAATATGCTTGCTGAGGAGGAGAGGAAATGGGAGACTGAGGAAAGGCTGCATGAAAGATAGCTGGGGCGGTAGAATAAGAAGAAGGCTGAGCGAGGGACAGGGGAGGCAAGGGAATGGATGCGATGGCATACAGTAGATGTTTTGTACCCTACATGCTAGGGCGCTCTCCTCAATATAGACAGAGGTCTACTGATAAAAGTTTATTAAGGAAATCTATGTTGATATACCCCCTAACCATTTTTAATGCATATTCATCACAAAATATAACTCCTCTAGTGAGATATTGCGCATGCGCTAACACACTAACGTAGCCAGATTGTGTACTGGCTGGTATACGCAGCGGGGACCTTACATGCAAGGTCTTCCTCCTGTTTCTTAAATGATGTCTACAGGTGGAATGTTATCATATAAATATCTGGATTCCATCAATGACAGTCGCTATTACTACTTGACACACACCTACCAAGGAAAAGAGTTTGCAGCATACCAAGTTACAAAGAGGGGCAAGAAAATCCCGCTCACCTTCCAAGAGTCTTGGCTCAAAAACTTTGAGTGGCTGACATGCTCCCAATCACAAGGTGGGGGGTACTGCAAGTACTGCGTCTTGTTCAAAGCCAAGTTGGTTAAAGGAGTGATTGGTACCTTGGTGAAGACCCCATTTACAAATTTTGGCAAGGCCAGAGACAAAGATGGCTGTGTCACAAATCATGACAAATTTGACTATCACCATCATGCAATGATAATGGGAAAGTCATTTATTGCCACTTACACCAACCCTGAAGCCAGAATTGACACCATTGTTGAAAGAAATGGCCAAGAAATCTCTGAACAGAACAGGCGCATCTTGTCCGTCATTGTGGATACAGGCAAGCTATGTGGCATGCAGGGGCTTCCTTTACGTGGTCACATAGATGACAACATAGCAGAGCCACTCACCAACCAAGGAGTCTTTAAGGCAATTCTAGACCACACAGCCAAATCTGATCTAATCATTTATGAACATTTAGAACGTGGAAAGAAGAACCAACAGTACACATCAAAGACTATACAGAACCAGATCATTAGCATCACAGCGGACTGCCTGCGTGAAAAGATCTTGGCACCTCTAAAAGATGATACTGATCCTCTGAAACATGTGAAATATTTCAGTGTTATGGCTGATGAGGTGACTGATCCACATGAAAATCAACAAGTACTGTCACTGTGCGTGAGGTTTGTGGATCTCACTGGCAAGGAGCCTCACATCAGTGAGACCTTCGTGAACTTTGTTCATCTGCAGAGGGCAACTGGACAGAGTATTTCCAAAGCCATCTTAAGCCTCCTCAACAAGCATGGTCTAGATATCCAAAATATGCGTGGACAGTCATACGATGGTGCTTCTGCAATGGCTGGTAGTGCAAGAGGAGCTCAAGCACTCATCAAGGAGAAGAACCCACTGGCATTATACACACATTGTCGCTCTCATGTGCTGAGCTTGGCCATTGGCAGAGCATGCGAAGTGCAAGGTATCCGCAACATGATCGAAATGATCAATGAGATCTACTTATTGTTTCATCTGACACTCAAATGCTTCATTGAAGCTGTCCTTGAAACATATGCACCAGAAAGCCGAGTTCATAAACTCAAAGGACTCTGCAAGACAAGATGGACAGAAAGGCATGACTGCCTTGACACCTTCCGTGCTCTGTACGAGTACATCTTCACATCCATGCATTTTGTGGTGCAACTAGGGGAGTACGCAGAGATTGAGTCATCATGGGATTGGGATGCTGAAACTCGTACGAAGGCTCAGGGTTTCATGACGTCGCTCAGGAATGGCCGCAACATTGTAGCCCTATTCATCTTTGTCAATGGCCTTGATAGTGTGAAGGGTCTTAGCAGCAAACTCCAGAATAGAGATGCAGATGTTGTTGCCGCCTATAGCCTCATCGACACAGCTATGTAAGAAATGAGGAGACAGAGAGCAGACTTTGATTCAGTCTGGAGAAACTGGTTCAAAGAGGCCGCGACTATGGCTACTGATGTTGGGGGAGAGATGGCTGTCCTTAAAAAATCCAAATATCAGATACACCGTGTAAATACTTCAGCTGACGCAGCCAGGTACAGATCTACATTGTTATTATTATCAAAATTTATAATAACACTTTTAGATGACTGCTGTTTCAACCTCCTTGTGACGTGCCTTGAACAGAGAAGGCATTTTGATAATAATATACACTGTATCAAGCCTTGGTTGTTATTTTCCAGTGAGTACTACAAGAGAAGAGCAGGGATTCCATTCATGGACAGCTTTCTCCAAAAGCTGAACACTAGATTCTCAGCTGATAACCGAGCTATGAAGTCTATTATGTCCCTCGTCCCTATGGTGATGGTAGGGCTAGCTGATGTCGAGTTATTGGTAGAGGAACTGCTCTTCTGGGAGAGGGATCTACCTTTCCCTAATGCCCTAAAGGTACCATATTGACACTTCTCCTTTGCGGCAATACACAACTTACATTCAATTTTTTTTACCCTGCACTGCAGTTAATGCTATTGTCCTTTCAGAGAGAACTGGGGGGGGCGAACAAGGCGACTCCCCTGACAACCTGATTGACACCCTGCGACTAGCAGATGTTGACCTCTATCCCAATATCAGGGAGCTGCTGCTAGTGTTGATTGTCACCAGTAGGGTCCTGTGAGGCTGAGCGGTTATTCAGTGCCCTTGGACGTGTTAAGACATACCTGCGATCCACCAATGTCCATGACAGAGGAGAGGCTGGGGGGCCTTACCTTGATGGCCGTCCACTACAGCCAAGCAGCACAGCTAGACATAGAAGAGATGGTCAAGCGCTTTGTCAGGGCTTATCCAAGGCGTCTCTTCTGCAACTCTCTTTGACTAACATCTTGTTTGACTAACGTCATGTAATAAACTGTTAATCAGTCACTGATGTATTTGTCATCAAAGTGAGCCCTGCCAGGCTGTATACTTCTGGCAACACGTTCATGTAATAAACTGATGGTTTTGTCAAGAAGCCAATTCTGACTTATAATCATATAAAAATGCTGCCTTCGGCACGCTGGGGTGTGTAGGCCAATCACCTCAGGTAAACCCATCCATAGTTAAAACCTAGATCCGCCCCTGCACTGTATAACCAAGATTTGATACGGTATATACTATACGCACGCCTTACACGCCCTACACACCTGTAGTAAACCAATGCTGATAGTGAGGACAGCTTATGAAATACAGAAGATTTACGGGTTAAAAGCATAACAAGTAAGAAAAATTAAAGGTACAGTCTAACGGTGGGAAAATACCTGTTAGTTGGAAGGACTATTACGCAGTTAAAGCCTTCTTTCGGGTTATTAACTTCTAAATTAGAAGTGCATCCAATACATCGGAGCATCTGGTAAGCCACGAAATACGGTATCACTCACCAGCGCGTACAGATGCATGTATTACACACTGCTTATTGCTGAAGTAAATTTCTCGTCAGATAACAGTAAACAGTTCAATGTATAGCTTCTCAGTTAAATATGCGACCCGCATTCCATGTGAGGCGTCGTAGATTTTGAGACTGGGAGCGTAAATGTATACCGCTGTGCTTGCGTTGAGCTTTATTTTTTACATCCAAAGATCAACATGAAAAAACGCAGACGTGACGTAGCCCTCCCCCGCAGTGCTAACATATGGCCCACGTTAAACCCCTGCCCGGTCCACCAATATTTAACCGCCACTGTTAGTGTATGCAGCCAGCCATGGCAACGCATCGTAAGAGCAACGTCAAACACACCACCACGCACAGCACGCGCAGTATTCGTCCATTGCAGGTGATGCACGATGAAACCCAAACTCCACGACAGATGGCGCTCTTGCACGTGAACGTCGCACAAGATGGAAATTAACGATTTGGAAGATTTTCGCTAAAAGTTCGACCGTACGACGCGTTTTTAATTTTGTGCGAGACTTGTAAAAGTGAATAACGGCTGGGAGATACGTAACGTAAGTTTCTTTACACACAAAGACGAAATGACAGTAGCTACACACCAAACGGTGTTGCAGGGGTTCCTTGTAGTACAAGTAGGGATCATACAATTTAACTTATGTACAAGAATCCCTTGTACATATACTAAAATTGGAACGATACAGAGAAGATTAGCATGGCCCCTGCAGCAAGGATGACACGCAAATTCGTGAAGCGTTCCACATTTTTCCCCTTTAATATAATTTATAATTAACCATAAATAATAATGATATTCGGGTGTCCTACTGGTAATCGCATTTGGTCCGCGTTCATGTCCCTATGGGCTCATGAAGAAATTCACAGTTTTCACTCGCGGGTGCCGCCGCATACAAGGCTCTCTTCTTGACACAGTTTCCACCGGGAGTCGAACCCACGATCTTCCAAATGCGAGGCGAGCACTCTACCAATCGAGCCATCGCAGCGGTGTTAATTATTCAAGATGACCGTGAAGTATTCATTTTGAGTGATATTTTACCAAGGTCAACGTCGTCTATTAGAAGTAGCAACCTCAGCCTACAAAATATCACAGGTGTAGTGATCGCGTGTGCGGAGTATTCGCACTTCCCGAGCACAGGCACTTGAAGCGTTTCAATAAAATATAATGCTAACTAAATACGAAAT
The DNA here is from genome assembly GCF_000485595.1 of Priapulus caudatus. Taxonomy (NCBI): domain Eukaryota; kingdom Metazoa; phylum Priapulida; class Priapulimorpha; order Priapulimorphida; family Priapulidae; genus Priapulus; species Priapulus caudatus. Next base: position 107,480 of record NW_014577550.1, on the reverse strand, counting down.
CTATTTACTACCAAATTCTTAATGTTTCTATACTCTCTTTCACCGTCCAAATCCTACGTCCAACCATACGATGCCGGCGCCATTGCTTTCGCGGCGCGACTGTTGCACGCTTACACTTATACGTATAGTGTTACACTCATGGGCGTAAATCCCGGGGGGATGGGGGGGATGCATACCCCCTGCTCTTGAAGGAGGGGGGATGGCCTGTACAAATATCCCCATCTGAGATTCAAATAAAAAACTTCTTCCTCCGTGCCCCACTTGAAAGTTCAGCTAATTATGATAATTTGGAGACATGGGCAGACCTAAATCATTTCAAATACTGCAGGGGCGTGTACAGGGGGGGAGGGGTCCAGGGGGTCCGGACCCGCTCCCTGCTCGCGCAGAAAACGCATCTGAGGGAGTCTAATTTCAAAAAATTTCTGGGAAAGCCTGATCATCCCCCCACTCCTCGGTACGGATTTACGCCCCCGATACCCAGTACACCTAGTATACCCAGTATACTCAGTAGCTATACCCAGTAGATTTCCCACCGGGGTCCCTTTTAACCACTACTCTACTTAGCCCCGCCTCCAAGCCAGCTGATCCTGTCCAGGGTCCTGTAGGCTTGTCTGCCGTATTATCGTTCCACTGGCCTAGGTCACAAGGCCACACGCTGTTCAAGCGTAAACATTGAACGCACTGCAAACAGGCGGCTACTATAGATTGCGTTTTGCAGACAAAATGGCTGCTTTAAGCATGGTTCTCTGGGCGATGCAGAACGTACTGTTGTTGTCCGCCATTGTTTTTATCGCTGCGTTCGTATGGCACTACCTGAGGAGACCGCGCAACCTTCCGCCTGGGCCGCGAGGACTTCCTCTTGTCGGCTCAGCTCTCTCACTAGGAGCCCGGCCGGATTTGACGCTAAAGGATTGGGCAAAGACGTACGGGACGGTGATGAGCGTCTATCTAGGACCACAGTTAACTATTGTGCTGGGTGACGCTGCTTCAACGAAGGATGCCTTTCTCAAGCAAGGCGACGCGTTTTCAGGACGACCTGATAATCCTATAATCGAAGCTATAATAAAGGAAATCATGACGGATTATGACATTACAAGTTCTAATCATGGTAGGTGTGAGACAGCTGGCATGAAGATTATTGACTATTAAAATCCACTCACTGCGGTTGAGTCTGTTAGTTATAGAATTAAATAATTATAACCTGTCCTAGTGTGCGGCAGCACACACGGACGGACGCTACTGGGTATACTAGGTATACTGGGTATACTGGGTATAACCCAGTATACCTAGTATACCCAGTATACCCAGACGTATACCCAGTATACCCAGTATACCTAGTATTACCTAGTATACCCAGTATACCTACTGGGTATACTGGGTATACTGGGTATACTGGGTATACCGGGTATACTAGGTATACTGGGTATACTGGGTATACCGGGTATACTGGGTATACTGGGTATACCGGGTATAGCTACGGAGAAATAGCGAAGGAGGGTCCCTCCTGTTAATATCTTATGAGGTGAACTACAGAACTTCATTTCCATACTTGGAATGCACGAGAGTGACCATTTTAATGATAGCATTAAAAATATATTTAAACTATCAGCTTTACTTCTTTAGATAGGCCCTAATTAAAAATTGGCTTCATATTTAAAGGCTTGATTTCTCATCAGGACAATTTTAGTTTAAGAGAACATAATTTCCTTCTGTGTGCGCTGGTGTACGCGCGCGTGTACGTGTGTATTTGTGACGTTTGTAGCGTGTATGCGTGTGTTTATGACGTATATATATATATATACCACTACATTATGATGCACACTACATCGACAACATCACACACAACATCAACTACATATCCTAGCACTAACACGGTCACACACCAAATAT
>NW_014577550.1:97492-103903 GCF_000485595.1 Priapulus caudatus | reverse complement strand
ATCGCAGAAGTTTAGAAAGGCGGGTTTTTAAAACAGGAAGTAAAGGAGTCAGGGAAAGAGGGGGAGGCAAGAGGAGGTAGAGAAGAGAAAGAAAGAGAACGACTATATAGTATGTATAGCACTACGAACAAACCGTGGTAGTCCGACAGGAAATGAGAGAGGGCCAGTTCCGCAGAGCACGAAGGAGCCCAGCTTAAGTAGATGAGGACAGGAGGTGGTGATCACTGGGGAGAATGTTAAGCATGAATGGCGAAGATAGGAAAATGAGAGGGAGAAGCGTCAAGTAAGAGGGAATGGGAAACGTGTTCAACACTAGTCAACAATTTTGAAACACAATTTTAATGGATGTCATATGTTAATTATCTTGAACGAGATGTCGCGCTACGAAACTTAATGTCTTAATTTCAAGGATAAAAGCTCAGATCGACAGATAACATAACTATAAGGATAATTATGCCCCCCCGTGGCCTGCGGGATACGCATGTTGCGTGTAATACCAATATTAATCTTTTCTCGAGCCACTTATTACTACTGAGCGTCTGTAATCGGTGATCTGCCAACACCTCATGTGGCCACCACTCCGATTCTTCATCATGACGTGTGTACACCTCGCAACCAATTCAAGGATCCTGATGACCAGTTACTCGCGCTGTCTGAGTCATCAACTTCAAGTTTGGCATATCACCGGCCTTCCTAAATATCCTTTCCGCTGGCTTGACCCCGACTGTAGTGATGTTTTCTGCCTACCGGCCACCGCTCTCCACTGGTGTCAGTGTTGCGCACCTCTGCACTGTGCCGGTCACTCTAAGATGACACCTGGGAGGTGATGTTTTTTTTCCATTTCACTTCCCGATATTATACCTCCGTAGTCTATCATGAAAGAAAGTTATATTTTGAAGAAGTCATTCTTTTGCTTCTTTGTAAGGAGCTTGTGGGAAACTACACGTGTATCACGTCCAAACCGTTTCCCCGATCAGCAGATTGTCTTATCCACGCCTCCTCTAAGATTTTCTTAAATGATGATTATCCCATCTTGTACACGTAATACGTTTCTTTCTATAGGCTGCATCCATTTGAAGTTTCTTAGGAAAAACCGAGATTCTTCACGTCGCGGAGCAATTTTGATGCAGATATTATCAGAGACTTTATCTGATGCTGGTACATAAGTTTGAAAAAATAAAATTACAGATAGAAAAACAGAAGGGCTGCGAGACAACGTTTAAAGGTAGGCGGGGTTCTATATAGTTATAAAAACCATTACATATGACTTTATTCCTCGTTCAATATAAGCTCCAAGGTCGCATCGTGTTATTAAAAAAATGGATCTATTAAATTCAGTTCTCCATAGCGAAAATGGCGCATTAGTCAATTTCGCAATGCAAGAAATCTTAGCGCATTTAACCTGTCACCATGTTAGCCACTCTCCCTGCCTGAATGCGCTTCTTGTTTATACCACCTTCTACCGGTGGCATCTACATCTATTGCAGCATCAACGTAGCTTCATTACTAGCATCAAACTACTCCTATCTGGAGCCCGCACTGTCCTAGCTAGATCAGTGGCCTCTTCCCAGGCGCATGTCATGTCAACACAGCTTATTCCTTATTTATTGACTCAAGTAGAGAGGATTTTAGAGGCTGCGATGGGATGTGACGTCAAAGTATTTAGTTGTGATTAGTGTTAATTACTCGATTTCTACTGACCGGCAGCATGCTTCAGCCACATCAGCGCATGACTGTTGTCATACAGTTATATATCACACACGTATACACGTACGTATACATATACGTATATCTGGGCTCAATTTTAACAGTCGTCCGGTCGTCCGTGACGACTGGATTTTCTCTTGGGCAACTACAAATGCTTCCGTGGTTGTCCGGTGTCCAACCTCTATAAAAATTTTATATTCATAATGCGCGCGTTCATTTTACATACGGCCAGGGTTGCACAATACGCTGCAAACGTACATGTCTAGACGCATTAGGCGCGTTCACACACAAGAAAAACCGCGATGCTAATCGCGATGAAATATCGGAGATTAATTGTGTCGTTGTTCACACAGGTAATAATCGCGCTAATCGCGACGCGGGATAATTCTATTTAATCGAACTGCGGCATTGCTCACTGCCGGAATGATGGTCACTGCGGCATGCCTCACTGCTCACTCGCTCTGGAATGTGGGATAGAAAATACGGGATTATTTTGCGCGAAGCGTGTCACAGCACGCAAATAATCGCTGCTAATTCCAAAGCGCAGCGTTCACACACGCAAATAATCGCGCTAATCCAAATAATCGCAGTCAAAAAGTGCCGATTTGGGCGCGATGTGATCGCGATTATTAGTGAGCTATTATTGCGTTTCCCACTTGTAATAATCTCGGTATTTCGATCGCGATGCAAAAACCGGGATTTGCATCCCGCTTATTCGCGCCAGTGTGAACGCGCCTACTGTCTGGCTTGCTTGATACAAAGTATAACATCACGTGTTTAACAACACAATGTTTCGTATTAATTTTTCAATTTTTAATTTTTAATTTTTAATTTTTAAGTCACTCATCTGTGACTTGACACAGTGTTAGTAATGTTAATAATGTTAGTAGTGTATAGCTTAACCTTAACTGTAAATGTTATGAATAAATTTCATGCAACTTTTAATTACTCATTATTGATACGTCATGATCCAGCATTCATTTACCACATACAATATTTTATTCTCTTGCATATAATGAGTAAAACAATGCGAATAGGCCATGTCTGCTGTCACTGCCCAATTAAGTTACAAAATGTACATGAGTTAGGCCTTTGCCTTTACAGCACTAGCACTCACGTGAGCAGGAGCGCCATGCAGCACATGTGTACATAAATTCCGTGAAACCAAAACCCTTGAGCGGACAACATATGCCTACTTCTCTTGGTTGTCCTCCGAACAACCCAAAAAAAAACTTAAAATTGAGCACTGCATGTACACATACGTATATGTACATATACACATACGTATATGTACCATATACAACGATTAACGTATATGTACATATACTACATACGTCATATGTACATATACACATACGTATAACATCACGCCACACACGCGCGCGCAAATACATGTGGTTGATGTGAATGGGTGGGTGGTGGTGTGATGATGGTGAATTTGGATGACGATAATGACGACGACGACGACGACGACGACGACGGCATGAGTCTGAGTGTGTTGAGGGATTGATGATAGATGATGATCGGTGATGATGATAATGAATGATGGTGCCGCCCTCATGATGATAATGCTTATGATGATCGTCGGTAATCATTTAATTACACAAATAAAATTTGAAAGTAGGAAATTTCACAAACAAACATTTTATTAAAGATGTAGGAATAACTAGTAGCCACGTGACCCATGCACTCTCTTAGGGATTTCCAACGCGGTGTTATATGGGCTGGTGTACATAGTACATATATATACGTAACATAGTCTACATATCGTAGATTAGTACATAGTATACTAAAGTAATTAGAGGGTAGGCTGCAAAATTTCATCGGAGACCGTGCCTTAACATCTGTGTAACACCGCACGGTCTCATAGAAATGTTATCAATTCTTCATTTTTAGGCAAGCCTGATCAAGCTCACCAACCACGAAATTTTGGAGCTATCTTACATTAGCCCCTTCTCTCTTTCTCAGCCTCTTCTGCACTTCTTCCTATTCGCCAGCCCACCAACGTGTCTATCAACACAAAATTCGGCGCCTTCTCCGGCCGCACGTCTCTCTCTCAGACTCAACTCAACCGGTCCATCTCAAATAGTAACTTCACTCGTCTACATCAAACACAATCTTTACACGTCTATATCAGACACACAATGTTTACACGTATATATATCAGACACAAACTTTACACATCTATATCAGACACAACCTTCACACGTCTATTCCAGACAAAAACTCCAGGCTGTGACGTCTGACCTTTCCCGCACGTCACACTCTCGCCGCTATTTAATATTTAGGTCATGCCGCGTGTATAAACTCTGTCACTTGTGACAATGGGCTACATAGTAGTACATAGTAAGCTAATGTATTAGAGAGCGTAGGAAAAATTCATGGAGACAATTCGTGCTCAACATCTGTGTAAACCGCATCGGTCTCAAAGAAATGTTGTCAATTCTCATTTTAGCAAGGCTGATAAGCTCACAAAGCATTTTTGTAGCTAATCTTACCATTCACATGTGGCTTTACCCGAGTCATAAGAGTCTGCTCATGGGTGCCTTGTACTCCATGCATGTACTATATTATAACATATATAACATTTTTATTGCATATAAACTAGCTGACCAATATCAGATAGCATAGCAAACACTGCCATATCATGGAGCTATACAATTTCCCAGCGAATAATTCCACGTTTCCATTATAAAAATATATAAAATTATATTTCAGACGACGAACTATTGTACGTTGTTTGGGATCTGTTTATGGCTGGAACAGAAACCACGTCCACGACCATGCGATGGGCAATGTTGTTCATGTTAAAACACCAGGATGTATGCAGAAAAGTGCAGGCAGAGATAGACGACATCATCGGTAGAGGAAGACTACCAAATATGGCTGACGCGAACAAAATGCCTTTTACGGAGGCGACCATCATGGAAATTCAACGCCTGGGTGAGTTAGTTATGGCAACCAGCACGAGCGTGACATCATCGATGCATATATTTAAAGTAACAAGGCGCATAAACTCACCACGAGAAGGTGTTACATTTAGGTACCAGCGTTTCATTTAGGAACGCCACCTGTCCCTTAGCACAGTCTCTATCAACATAATTATCGTCACAATGCCCCATCACCATATTTCAACGCTGAAATATATTATTGACATTAATTTCTCATAGGTAACATAGTACCCCTTGGTGTTATCCACGCTACGTCTGAGGAGGTCCAATTTAGAGGTTATACAATTCCAGCAAATACTGCTGTCATGTCAAATGTCACTGCCATCATGACGGATCCTGCCTTCTTCTCAAATCCTGACAAGTTTTGTCCTGAGAGATTTCTGGACGAGAATGGACACGTCATAAAAAACGAAGCCTTGATGCCATTCTCTGTCGGTACGTACGTGAAGCCATTTTAAGGCTGTGTAAAATATCGAATTCTAAAAGGTAACTCTGATTTACCTGATAATTTTTGCTAGGTGTACAGTTTTTGTCTAAAAAATAAGACGAAAAAGTTAGCAATTAATTTACGATAAATAGTTAAATACGATAATGCCCTTGCCATACTGATCTGCCTTAATAACAAAGTATGTTTATATGCAGGACGGCGAGTGTGTTTGGGGGAATCTCTGGCCAAAATGGAACTGTTCCTGTTCTTCACCAGTATTCTGCAGAACTTCGACGTTAAGCTACCAGATGACAAGACGGAGCCATCATTTGAAGGCATTTTTGGTGCAACTTGGATGCCTAAACCACATCGTATTCGCATATGCGCGCGGGAATAGCAAAAGAACACGAAACGATAAAACACTAAAGTAGAGATTAAGTATGAATATGCAGTTAGTATAACCTAATTAAAAAGCCAAATGATTGTTGAATTAGTTATATGTAAGAGGTGAAACACGAGATTCCAAATGCCTTCTTATTAGATCGATGGAACATATGTGTTAAAAATAATTACGATAGTTGCATAAAACTAAAGAATTTGTCTATAGTTTATAAATAAATTAAAATTGTTGACATTCTGTTATTGCATATAGGTTTATAACAGTCAACAAACAAAGATAATGACATACACGCGATTTAAGTACCGGACTAATTTAATATTTTCTAATCTCCAATAGATTGCATTTTGTATGGGCCTACGCACCTTGCTAATGATTACGATGTAACAACATACGTACGTATCTAATAAAGGAAACTACGTACCGGTAATGCTACAAAATAATGCCGCCCGAAAATACTTATCGGTGCAATTATATCTTTTAACGCCACCTAAATTACTCACATCACTTACACTGATGTTAATTGCATGCGGTTCCTGTGATTTGTCTACAATAAAGCTAAGCTTAAATATATATTTTTACAAAAACCTATACCGTCACCCTATATAGCCCATAATAGCGTCTATGTGTTGCCACTAGTTACCATATATATACAAATGTATATGTAATATGCAATATATAATGCATTTGCATTATATGCTATAATTTGCATTTCATACACACATTCGCATGCGCACTCACATATATGCACACACGCACACGCACGTACGCACGCACGCACGCACGCTCATGCAAGCACAATACCAAATCACACAGATACTCACGCACACACCCACGCACGTACACACACACCGTGTCACACACACACACACACACACACACACACACACACACACACACACACACACACACACACACACACACACACA
>NW_014577550.1:92273-97211 GCF_000485595.1 Priapulus caudatus | reverse complement strand
TTCACATATTGATAGATTATTTACCAGTTGAAAACTATGCAAAACGCTGTTAAAACCGTGTCATACTCTTCTAGGATAGTAGATTGAGCCTATGAGCGAGAGCGCCATCTGTCGTGGAGTTTGCAAGAAGACATGATCTAGTAGGCCTACTCCGAATTCACGCCTGCGCGCGTGCGTGCTTGTCTGCGTGTGTGCGTGCTTGTCTGCGTGTGTGCGTATGTGTGTACATGCGTACTTGCGCACGTGCGTCGTGTATGTGTATGGTTATATAAATATTATCGCGCAATTACTGAAACTCATCACCATAATCTGAGATTATGGTGATGAGTTTTAGTAATGATGAGTAGTGATATAATATACGTAGTTGTAATGATGAATAATGATAGTAGTGATGTGTATTAATCTCTATGTATCGTTCTCGTTTCACCTTAGGATTGTGAGCGTTCCGCAACAACAGAGATTTTAGCTCTATATACTAACTGTTTCTGACTGTGTTTTTACGCCCTTTCGCAGGTGAGAGCGAGAAAACGCTGTCACATAATAAAATACTATGTAGTACACGCCACTAGGTCAACATCGATCTTTCTTATGGTCGTTAATTTAATGATCACTAAAGCTCAAACAACTTAAACTGGTCCTAAACACCTATGACGGTAATTTTTCGACCTAAACCAATAGTGTAAAAGAACAGGGTTAGGGTTAACAAAATATCAAAGGTTGAACAAGAACATCAGAAACGAAAGCACGACGGTTTGAAATTGGCGAATATTAATTGATTTCGGAGTGTGGCACATGATTTTTTGGCATTGATATATTTATAATATTTCTCATTATAAAGCCAATTGCACTAGTCTTGTACACTGATGGTAGGAAATCTCTGAGGCATTTATATTAGTCTATGGGCTTATGTAATATTTTCCAGATTTGTCATTTTTTGGGGTAGATTCTTGGCACTCATGTCTAAACACATCTAGAATCTTCACTGATTAAGAAAAAAATGGGTGCCAGTTTTTCCATTGCCATTTAGGTCCATGCCCCTGCAGCTAAATATTCTAGCTGTATACGCCAATGACACAACTAAACGTTCCATCATGAACAATGTGGTCTACACAGAAGTTCTGACCACCTAACGGGCATGGACTAGTATGCATAAAATAAGCATCCCTTGATACAACAATGTAACACATAAGATACTGCACCAAATATGAACGCAGGGAATAACCAGGCATGAGCAAAATTATTACAAGATTATTATTGTATGTGTAAAATGATCGCACGATTCTCGATCTCGTCTTACATCGTATGAATATGCAGATAGTAACGCTAATTAAAAGGCCAAATGATTGTTGAATTAGTTATATGTGAAAGGTGAAACATATGATTCCATAAGATTTCAAAAAAACATTAAAATACTGCCAAACTATTAGGTATTCTGCAAGATCAATATTTTCTTGAGAACCAATCCGAGAACATCTTATGGTATCCACATCGACTTCGACTAAAGATAAGAACATAAATAACTTAATCATGCTCGTAAATGCTTTCTTATTAGATCGATGGAACGTATGTGTTAAAAATAAATACGATAGTTGTATAAAAAAAAATCATCTATAGTTTATGAATAAATTAAAATTGTTGACAGTCTGTTATCACATATAGGTAAGTCAGGCAAACAAAGATAATGCCACGCACGCGATTTAACTACGGACTAATTTAATATGTTCTAATCTCCAATAGATTGCATTTTGTATGGGCCTACGCACCATGCTAATGATTACGATGTCACGACGTACGTATCTAATAAAGGAAATTAGATGATTAGTAGCGTGAGCGCTAGACTGGTAGTTGTTTTACCATATAGTCTAGCTAGACAGAACGTCGCGCATATTGGGCGCGGCATGATGTTACAGGGAGTTGATAGAGCGGTTCTAGGTTAGGCAGTTTCTAGCGGGTGATTGTGAAATGAGGGGAACGCGGTATTTTTCTTCATGATATATGCTTCTAACCGTTTTTTTGTGGAAAACCTTTGTCGTGAAACTTTGTTTAGAAATTTGTGATCGTTTTCTTGAATTTGTGCTAACCAGTGACGGTACGTTGCCATATATTGTCAGACCGGCTAAACACATTCTTCAATTAGAGTTTGATTATAGGCCAAAAACATTTCATCCGAAATATGAAATCAGTTTTGCGTATTTTTGTTGGCTGTAATATGATTTATGATGTATGATGGATGATATATGATGATTTTGTTGGCGCGTATGATGTGTGGAAGTGACAAAGTACCACATCAGTGCCGTGTGTATTAATGCCTGTGTGCATGGGGCCCTGTGTGCCCTGGGATTATGATGATATAATCCAGATATAATATGGTTTCGGTAATGCGTGTCTGTATACGCATACGCCACTACGTTACAGCGCCATAAAAATACGCAAGAGTGGAGAGTAATTGCAGCGATATCAAATGTTCACTGTCAAATGTGTTGAGTTTCTGACTTATATTTTGGTCGAACTTTATCGTTACTTGTTTACTACGCTTCATATGTGCTCTCTTATTGTATTTTGATTGTTGTTATGTGTATTGATTGTGGGCAAGGCCGTACGCAGGAAATTTTCTGTAGGGGGGCAAAGGTACTCCCCATGCCACCTGTGCCCTAAAGTTTCGAAATTTCACATTTCTTTATTTACAAGTAATATTTTCTTGATGATTTAAGATAACCTTTTGTCACATTTCTTTTTTATTTCCAAAAGTGTACAGTATTTGTCCCATTAAAAGGCATACTCTGAAAATCTCTAGGGGGGGCAACTGCCCCTGCTGCCCCCCTGTTGCGTACGGCCCTGATTGTGGGTGGTTTAATCGGACAGAAAGACGTTTCTCTTGTTGGGTTGAGTTAGGAAGATATCAGGGTATATATTTTTTTTTTGGAATTGGTAGGTTCAGGTTAAAGTGTAGAGCAGCGAGGACGCTGAGTCGATGACGACCTAGTCATCGTTTTTGGGAAAAGGAGATAATGTACATGTCTTTTGCACGTGTCACATGGATTAGCTGCGTGAAGCTAGACTGCGTAGTTGTTTTAGCCATATAGTCTAGCTAGAACAGAACGTCGCGCATATTGCGGCGGCATTGATGTTACAGGGAGTTGGATAAGCGCGGTTCTAGGTTAGGCGTTTCTAGGCGTGATTGTGAAATGAGGGGAACGGTTGGAACTGGACAGAACGGGTGCATGTGTGCGCTCAAGATGTAGGGAGTTTTGGGCGAATATATAGGGAGAGAATGTAATAAGGAGTGAGATTGAGGATTCGGGTTCTGGCGCGAGAGTGAGCACACGACGCGCTTATGCGCCGTGTGCGCGCGTTCTTTGTCTGTGTGTAAGGAGATGTGATGGTGTCTAAGATATTAAAGATTGTACAGTTTACCACACAAGTTTGGATCTACATTCATCATTATGCGACATGAACTCGCATTCCTGTTTACAGTATCACTTCACCAGCGCGTACAGATGCATGTATAACACACTGGTTATCGCTGAAGTAAATGTCTCGTCAATAACAGTTAAACAGTTAAATGTATTAGCTTCTCAGTTAAATTATGCGACCCGCACTCCATGTGAGGCGTCGTAGATTTTGAGACTGGTAGCGTAAATTTATACGCTGTGCTTCGTTGAGCTTTATTTTTACATTCAAGGATCAACGTTGAAAAACGCAGACGTGACGTAGCCCTCCCCGCAGTGCTAACATATGCCCACGTTAAACCCCTGCCCGTTTCCACCAATATTTAACGCCACTGTTAGTGTATGCAGCCAGCCATGGCAACGCATCGTCAAGAGCAACGTCAAACACACCACCACGCACAGCACGCGCAGTATTCGTCCATTGCAGGTGATGCACGATGAAACCCAAACTCCACGACAGATGGCGCTCTTGGCTCAATTCACATCACTCATTCGTATCCGGAGTACGTTGTGCGAAGGGGACGCTGCATGCAGTTTGGATAAAACCACGAAGGATTTGGAATAATTTACTTCAGAGATCCTACATGATTTCGAATTATAGATCGGTCAGAAAACTGCTACTTTGCTGAAGTATTCAGATATTATCAGGAGCGGGGCGTCGAAAGCATCTATGGTCGAAAGTAATCCAGGCATAACACCGCCCCCACCAGGTGTAAACCCAGCTTCACGTGGAGTTGTCGCACAGTAGCAGTAACAGGGGGCAGCACTGTACCGTGAACGTCGCACAAGATGGAATTAACGATTTTGGAAGATTTTCGCTAAAAGTTCGACCGTACGACGCGTTTTTAATTTGTGCGAGACTTGTAAAAGTGAATAACGGCTGGGAGATACGTAACGTAAGTTTCTTTAGCACACAAAGACGGAAATGACAGTAGCTACACACCAAACGGTGTTGCAGGGGTTTCTTGTAGTACAAGTACGGATCATAGAATTTAACTTATGTACAAGAATCCCTTGTACATATACTAAAATTGGAACGATACAGAGAAGATTAGCATGGCCCCTGCAGCAAGGATGACACGCAAATTCGTGAAGCGTTCCACATTTTTCCTCTTTAATATAATTTATAATTAACCATAAATAATAATGATACTCGGGTGTCCTACTGGTAATCGCATTTGGTCCGCGTTCATGTCCCTATGGGCTCATGAAGAAATTCACAGTTTTCACTGGCGGGTGGCGTCGCATACAAGGCTCTCTTCTTGACACAGTTTCAACCGGGAATCGAACCCACGATCTTCTACATGCGAGGCGAGCACTCTACCAATCGAGCCATCGCAGCGGTGTTAATTATTCAAGATGACCGTGAAGTATTCATTTTGAGTGATATTTTTACCAAGGTCAACGTCGTCTTAGAAGTAGCACCACTCAGCCTACAAAATATCACAGGTGTAGTGATCGCGTGTGCGGAGTAATTCCACTTGCCGAG
>NW_014577550.1:89685-92248 GCF_000485595.1 Priapulus caudatus | reverse complement strand
CGTAATTGCCTTACAAAACAATGCCGCCAGAAAATCTTAAATCTAGTATTGTTCAAATTATATCTCTATAACGCCACCTAAATTGAACATATCACAAATGCACTGATGTTACTTGCGGTTCCCGTGATTTGTCCACAATAAGAATAAGCTAAAAGATTAATTTTTATAAATTCTTATACCGTCACCCCATAGCCTATACCCCACCCCCATAGCTATGTGTCACAACTAGTTACCATATACAAACTATTATCATAATATATATATATATATACAATTATATTATACAATTACAATTATATTACAATTATATTATACAATTATATTATACACCCGCGTACACGTCACAATGTACGCGTGGGCCTACATCGCGCGTATACATTCTTCACGTCACATATCACACAGTACACACTTACACACCACACACACACCACACACACACACACGACACACCACACACACACACACCACACACTACCACACACACACACACACACACACACACACACGAACACAGCACCACACACACACACACACACACACACACACACAACACACACACACACACACACACAACACACACAACACACACACACCACACACACACACACACACACACACACACACACACACACACACACACACACACACACACACACACACCACACACACACACACAACACACACACACACCACACACACCACACACACACACACACACACACACACACACACACACACACATACACACACACACACGCACACCACACACTGACACACACACATACGCGCGCGCGCACGCACGCACTCACGCACGCACGCACGCTCGCATGCACGCACGCAACACCACACACACACACTCTCTCTGCTCTCTCGCTCTCTCTCTCTCTCTCTCTCCTCTCTCTCTCTCTCTATCATATTATAATAATATATATATATATATATATATATATATATATATATATATACGTCATAAACACACGCATACACGCTACAAACGTCACAAATACACACGTACACGCGCGCGGTACACCAGCGCACACGGAAGGAATTCTGTTCTCTTAAACCAAAATTGTCCTGATGAGAAATCAAGCCTTTAAAATATGAAGCCAATTTTTAATTAGGCCTATCTAAAGAGGTAAATCTGATAGTTTAGATATATTTTAAAGCTATCATTAAAATGGTCACTCTCGTGCATTCCAAGTATGGAAATGAAGTTCTGTAGTTCACCTCATAAGATATTAACAGGAGGGACCCTCCTTCGCTATTTCTCCGTAGCCTATACCCGGTATACCAGTTACCCAGTATACCCGGTATACTCAGTATACTCAGTAACCTAGTATACCCAGTATACCCGGTATACTCAGTATACTCAGTTACGACCAGTATACCTAGTATACCTAGTATACTCGATATACTCAGTAAACCGGAACCTAGATTCACAGGCACTTGAAGCGTTTCAATAAAATATAATGCTAACTAAATACGAAATCTATTTACTACCAAATTCTTAATGTTTCTGTACTCTCTTTCACCGTCCAAATCCTACGTCCAACCATACACTGCCGGCGCCATTGCTTTCGCGGCGCGACTGTTGCACGCTTACACTAATATGTATAGTGTTACACTAATACACTAATACACTAATACACTATATATGGCAAGCCACGAGATACGGTAATGTAACATGTCTTTTGCACGTGTCACATGGATTAGTGCGTGGAGCTAGACTGGTAGTTGTTTTAGCCATATAGTCTAGCTAGACAGAACGTCGCGTATATTGGGCGGCGGCATTGATGTTACAGGGAGTTGGATAAGCGGGTTCTAGGTTAGGCAGTTTCTAGGGTGATTGTGAAATGAGGGGAACGGTTGGAACTGGACAGAACGGGTGACATGTGCGCTCAAGATGTAGGGAGTTTTGGGCGAATTTATAGGGAGAGATGTAATAGGAGGGAGATTGAGGATTCGGGTTCTGGGCGCGAGAGTGAGCACACGCGCTTATGCGCGTGTGCGGCGTTCTTTGTCTGTGTGTAAGGAGATGTGATGTGTCTAAGATATTAAAGATTGTACAGTTTACCACACAAGTTTGGATCTACTTCATCATTTCGACATGAACTCGCATTCCTGTTTACAGTATCACTCACCAGCGCGTACAGATGCATGTATAACACACTGCTTATCGCTGAAGTAAATGTCTCGTCAGATAACAGTTAAACAGTTAAATGTATAGCTTCTCAGTTAAATATGCGACCCGCACTCCATGTGAGGCGTCGTAGATTTTGAGACTGGGAGCGTAAATTTATACCGCTGTGCTTGCGTTGAGCTTTATTTTTTACATTCAAGGATCAACGTGAAAAAACGCAGACGTGACGTAGCCCTCCCCCGCAGTGCTAACATATGGCCCACGTTAAACCCCTGCCCGTTCCACCAATATTTAACCGCCACTGTTAGTGTATGCAGCCAGCCATGGCAACGCATCGTAAGAGCAACGTCAAACACACCACCACGCACAGCACGCGCAGTATTCGTCCATTACAGGTGATGCACGATGAAACCCAAACTCCAC
>NW_014577550.1:89306-89660 GCF_000485595.1 Priapulus caudatus | reverse complement strand
CTTATGTACAAGAATCCCTTGTACATATACTAAAATTGGAACGATACAGAGAAGATTAGCATGGCCCCTGCAGCAAGGATGACACGCAAATTCGTGAAGCGTTCCACATTTTTCCCCTTTAATATAATTTATAATTATTCATAAATAATAAAGATTTTCGGGTGTCCTACTGGGCTCATGAAGAACTTCAGTTTTCACTGGCGGTTGCCGCCGAATACAAGGCTCTCTTCTTGACAACGTTTTCACCGGGATTCGAACCCACGACCTTCCACATGCGAGGCGAGCACTCTACCAATCGAGCCATCGCAGCGGTGTTAATTATTCAAGATGACCGTGAAGTATTCATTTTGAGTG
>NW_014577550.1:85666-87972 GCF_000485595.1 Priapulus caudatus | reverse complement strand
TCGCCCCGCCCACCAAGCACATGTTAAATCTATCGTAACGACGCTGACGGGATGCTGCAACGCTGCCCAGCATCCCTGTAACTATAGGTAACACGTACCGATCTGCACCTGCCAGCATCCCTGTAACTATAGTAACACGTACCGATCTGCACCTGCCCAGGCACGCCTCCACCTCGCACTCTATGACGACCGTGTCGGCTCCCGGGAACTTGAAGCTCTCCAGCACGGCGACGGCACCGTTACCCGTGCGCAGCGGCCGGAAGGTGCCGACTGATGGTCCGTGATCGCCGGACATTCCGGCGGCGCGACGCAGCTGTAGACTCGCGCTGAGGTCGCGCGTCGACACGGCGTCGCAGTTGCGCACGAAGACGCCGTAGCCATCTACCGTGGGTGGCGAGAGGGTGGCATTAGTCGTACGTACGGATATTTGTATGGCGCTAAACTATATTATATAATCATGGGGTCAGATATTAAAAAATCATAATGTTTTACTGCCATATTATCTTAATCATCTAATTATTATATAAGAGACCGTTGTTATATATTATATGATATGATTTTATGTTATATTATATTATATTATATTATATTATATTATTTATATTATATATGATATATATATCATAGCACAGCACATCATGCCAGCAGTACCAACGGTTGCGGTAGAGGTAGAGGTTTACCGCGCTCCAATACAGGATGCAATGTTTCACTCACCGGACACGAACGCAGTGAGCATAAGCTTTTGCCCCAGGTTAACATCGATGACCTCTCGACCTCTGACGTCGAAGATCTTCAAACTCAGATTGGTCGGCTTCGCTTGTTTTGTGATCGAAATGACGGGAATCTCACTGTAACGTGAAAATCAACTAGAGTTTGCAGTCGACATTGTCACCAAACAACCGACATTCTCGCCAAACAACCCAAAGTGTCGTCCAACAATAATATTGTCAAGGAGCAATCGTTTCTGTCATCTAGCAACCCTCAGGTTGCTATACATCTAACTATCGACGTTGTCACCGCGCGCGCTCGCGCACATGTACACGCACACGTACACGTGCACGCACACGTACGCGCACGCGCACGCACACGCACACGCACACACACACACACACACACACATACACACATATATATATATATATTATATTGAGAGAAGGGATGAGAGAAAGAGAGAGAGATAGTTTTAATTCACTCCTCACATATCTCATGCTCGGTGCGCATACTATCAACAAACCGTGACTACTACACCCTTTCTCGACGGTATTGCCACGTCACTTACTCGACGGTGAGTCGCGTCGATGGATTCGCCTTGCCGGTCAACACGTACTTGCACTTGGCTTCATAAGCCCTAGATGTGATGGTCAGTACAG
This sequence comes from Priapulus caudatus, assembly GCF_000485595.1. Taxonomy (NCBI): domain Eukaryota; kingdom Metazoa; phylum Priapulida; class Priapulimorpha; order Priapulimorphida; family Priapulidae; genus Priapulus; species Priapulus caudatus. The sequence continues at coordinate 86,602 of NW_014577550.1, read as the reverse complement.
GGGGCGTCGTGGTAACGACGACAACGACCGTGTAGTCATGTCTGACCTGCAAGGCACGCGCGCGGCAGCGTGAGTGTCGCACCAGTGTCCGTCCTCGCTCAAGCGCGCACACGACTTACTCTACACTCGGTAGCCATACTGTCACGCTACGCGACGCTAATTTGATTACTTATCGATTTCTCAGATGACCAAAACACTACACCGTACTCTACGCCTCCCCACCCTACCCCACCCCACTCCAACACACCCACGCCACCCTGCCCTAGTCTACACTTCCCGTCTCTACTCCACCCCAGCGCAACCACGCCCCGCCACCCTGCCCTACCCCACTCTACTTCATCCCACCGCACATTACTCCAACCTACCTAATCCTACGTCACACTACCCTATTCTATGCTACCCTACCCTACCCGGCTAGTGCTCTTCCTGCTCTCTACCCTACCATACCTCACCCCACATTACCCTCCCTACCATAATCTATTCTGCTACTGCTCACACAACTCTATACCCTACCTTACCCCACCCCACATTACCCTACCCTACAATTCCCTGCTACTGCGCACTCTACTCTATACCCTACCTTACCCCACCCCACATTACCCTACCCTACAATTCCCTGCTACTGCGCAGCCTACTCTATACCCTACCTTACCCCACCCCACATTACCTTACCCTACAATTCCCTGCTACTGCGCAGCCTACTCTATACCCTACCTTACCCCACCCCACATTACCTTACCCTACAATTCCCTGCTACTGCGCAGCCTACTCTATACCCTACCTTACCCCACCCCACATTACCTTACCCTACAATTCCCTGCTACTGCGCAGCCTACTCTATACCCTACCTTACGCCACCCCACATTACCCTACCCTACGATTCCCTGCTACTGCGCAGCCTACTCTATACCCTACCTTACCCCACCCCACATTACC
>NW_014577550.1:79689-85656 GCF_000485595.1 Priapulus caudatus | reverse complement strand
ACCCTACCCTTCACCCTTACCCCCTCCCTACCCTACCCTACCACCCTACCTACCCCCGACCTCCCTACCCTACCCTTCACCCTTACCCTATCCCTACCCTACCCTACCCTACCCTACCCTACCCTACACCTACCCTACCCTAACCCTACCCTACCCTACCTACACCTACCCTACCCTACCCTACCTACCCTACCCTACCCTACTACCCTACCCTACCCTGCTACCCTACCCTACCCTACCCTACCCTACCCTACTCCCTACCTACCCTACCCCCTACCCTACCCTACCCTACCCTACCTAACCCTCACCTACCCTACCCTTCACCACCTACCATAGCCTACCTACCCTACCCTACCTACCCTACCCTACCTACCCTACCCTACCCCTTGTCACCCCTACCATACCCACCCTTCCTACCGCTACTCCACCCTATACCCTATCTACCTACCCATACCCCTTACCCTACCCCTAACCCTACCCTATCCTACCCTACTCCACCCTACCCGTACCCTACCCTCTACCCTACCCTAACCCTACCCTAACCCTACTCTACCTACCGCTACCCCTACGCCTACTCCTACGCCTTACCACTACCCACCTACCCTACCCTACCCTACCCTACCCCTACCCTGGGTATTTTTTAATTCCCCCCCTTAACATCCATATCAACCCCTACCCGGTGTCCTACCTCTCCACCTACCCTATCTCCCTACCCTACCCACCGCCTACCTACCCACCCTACCCCTACCCTTACCCTACAACGCCTACTCCTACCCTACCCTACCCTACCTACCTACCCTCCTACCCTATCCTACATCACTCCACCCATCCCTATTCCTACCCTACCCTACCCTACCCTTACCCTACTCATTCAACCTTACCCTAACCCTACCAAACTACCCATTACCCCTATCCTACCTACCTACCCACCCTACCCTACCCCTACCCTACCGCTACTCTACCCTACCCTACCCTACCCCCTACCCTCCCTAACCCTACCCTACCCGCCCTACCTACCCTACCCTACCCTACCTTACCATCCCTACCTACCCTACCTACTACCCTACCCTATCCCTACTACCCCTACTCCACCCTACCTATCTACCTACCCTACCTTACCTAACCCTACTCTTACCATTACCTACCCTACTCTACCCTACCCTTCCTACGCTACCATACCCTACCCCTGACTACAGTGCCCTACTCTACCCTACCCTACCCTACCGTACCCCTACACTACCCTACTGCTACCCTACCTACCATGCCTAGCTGCTTCATCTCTGCTCGTCGCTAATGCCCTTATACAATGCATTATGGCACTGTCTCATCTCAGCGACCACTGACCTTGCTTTATACTCGACGTTCGCACTCATCGTACCAGCACGTGAAGCCAGGTGACAGTTCAGTGAGCTTCTCGTTTCGCACGACGGATCGTTCTACGACGGTGAAAACAAACGTCGCTGCGCATGCCAATCTGGCGTACCATCCGTCCTGAAGATTCTACGACGGTTCTCGGGGGGTAAATCAATCCGTCCGTGCCGACAACGACACGACGTATAGCCAGGGCTGCCTCGCGTTGCGCATGCCCTCGCGTCTGGTCATCTCGCTGGTCATCGACGGCATACTTATGTGACATACCTTTGTCATGGGATACTTTGCCAGTGTTGATGTATTGTTATATTGTATGACTCTGATGCACACAAACCTTTTTGAAGCAAGCGACACGATGATAGGCAGACGGCAGTATGCACTTCCGTAGTTTCCACTATTTGGTCGCTGTTGAACACAGACTCATGTTGAACATCAAATCATAAGCCAGGCGTTGTGGATTAATGATGGGGCCTTTTACTAAGATTTTTAATTACTTAAAGCCGTCTATAGTTTTACATCTACATTAGTGTTCTTACTGACATGTTTAAGTCATTCAAACACGTAACAATGACATAACCGGTTAGAAGATTCGCCATTTTAAAGATACCGCGCGATCCAACAACAAAAGGTCACTCGTGACAAATCACATTCTGCTCGCCGTCGGTGAAAATCGAACACGAGTTACGCACGACGGACGCTCAGCACGCCCGACGGATCGGTCACAGGTTTTTTTAATTCCCGTGCTAGAACGCATCCCGATCGTGCCAAAACGAAGCTCACTACTTGCGCGCGTCGGGCGGCCCGTGTTGTGTGCCTCTCATCATGCAGCGGCCTCGGGGTCGTTGTAGTACTTACCTTGTCACGTAACGACAACGCCGGTAGCTGCTCTCCACGGCTCGCCATTGCGGATCTTGTCCATTTGCTGCTCACCTGAAGCCACGTTGACTGCAAACAGAAAACGCGTGCATATTACTATATATATATACATATATATATATATATATTATATATATCATGCATAGAGAGAAAGAGGCAGAGAGCAGAGACGACGAGAGGCGGGAGAGAGAGACGAGAGGAGGAAAGAAAGAGTGGAGGAGAGAGATAGAGAGAGGGAAAGAAAAGAGTGAGAAGAGGCAGAGAGGAGAGCTCGAGATCAGATGGGGAGACCGAGCGTGAACAGACGGGAGAGCCGTAGACGAGAGACTGGAGGCGGGAGAGAGAAAAGAGAGAAAGAAGAGAAGGCAGAGAGAGAGCGAAAGAATTTTAGGGAGAGAGAAGAGAAACGAGGAAGAACAGAGAGAGGAAAGAAGGCAGAAGAAAGACAAAGAAAGAAAGAGAAAGAGAAGAGAAGAAGCGAGAGAGGAGAAAAGAGGAGGAGGAGAGAGATGCGAAGACGAGAGAGAGAGAGCAGACGGAGCAACGAGAAGAGAGAGAGAGAGAGGAGAGACGAGATGAGCATGAGAGAGAAAGAGAAAGCGAAAGCATCGAGAGTAAAGCTATTATTTATGTTGTTACTAGAATGATCGAGCTAAAGACAACCGTAGATTCACCTGACACCTCGTTGCTGTCTGCGACGCCCATGTTGTTATCTGTAACGATAAACGACGACACGATGGCTGGCCTGAGCGTACTATACCACATCTCAACCACGAGAATGTCCATCTATAACTCTCCTTAATACCATGATCCATAATTATATTATCCTGATTAATGTTATTAAAACATGAAACGACGTGCGAGAAAAGGAATTAACGCGACAAAAACGAACACACACACACACCACATACGCGCCGGGCGTAATCAAAAAACACACGCCAACATACACTGCGCGCGCTGCCGCACACATAACACGCCACACACAAGCCCGCGCCACCCACACACGCGCGCGGCGTAATCACCACAACACTGATGCACACGCGCGCGGGCTCACGCACAACAATACACACACACACAACACACACACGCGCGCGCCGCCGCGCGCACACACACACACGCCAACACGCACACCCGCGCACCGACGCACACACACACACACACAACACACACACACACAACACTCACAACACACACACACACCACACACAGACGAAATGCGTGGGGTAGCTCGGTGCATGTTGGCGCGCTCTGTCGACGCGTTTGGGGCTGCGGGCTGAGTAGAATAGCAAGATCCACTTGCTATGAGCCAGACTTCATGCTAAAGTCGCCATTCATCCACCCCAACCGCACCAAAGGGTATCTAACTCACCAACCGCCGCAAGTTGCTGACGGCCCTGACCACCATCCCCTGACGTCCCCCTGCTCGCCACCATCGCATCGAGCTCGCCCTCTTACGTTGTGCTACAGGATGCTCCGGCCCGCTGCTATCGTCGCGTTTGTCCGTCTCCTGTTCGCCGGCAATCATTGTCACGAGTCTTGAAAAAGGACGAGGCTGCTGCAGTTGTAGTGAGCCTCACCACACAGCAGCGCGGGAGCCCCCCCACCATACTTACTAACTCATGACGGCTTCGGTTGCTCCTCCCGTTGTCAGAAACCAGTATTAAATAGTTTATGATTATCATGAGAAGCAGACGATGGCGCCCATACCCGCCTCCCGCGAGGAAAGAGACAGAGAAAAATAGGATCAGGGAATCCCGCAGTCGAGAACGAGAGCGAGGAGAGAGAGAGAAAGGGAGACGAGAGAGAGAGGAGAGAGAGCAGAGAGAGGAGGAGAGAGGAAGGAAACGACGATTGAGAGAGAGAGAGAGAGGACGAGAGAGGGAAGGACGAGAAAAGAAGAGTGAGAAAGAAGAAAAAGAGAAGAGAGAAAAAGAAGGACAGTGTGAGGAGAGTGGGTGAGAGAGAGAGAGAGAGAGAGAGAGAGAGAGAGAGAGAGAGAGAGAGAGAGAGAGAGAGAGAGACTAAGAAGTAATAGTGGACATCAATGGGTTAGCTTTCATAATTCTCCCATAACATCCCCCTTCGCTGGTGTTTGCGCCCAAACCCCACCCCCGTCCCCGTTCATATACCTCCGTTACAGGTGTGTAGCTTATCTACGCAGGTCGTACCGTCCTCCGTGTATCCGTTGTAGCACTCGCACTGGAAGCTGCCGCGCGTGTTCGAGCACGTAGCCGCGAAGTTGCTGTCGTCCTGTCGCGCGTCTGTGCGTGCTCGCCTTCCTACCACAATGTGTTTGCGGGCGTGTGGCACAAACGAACCGATTGCTTGTATTACAGACGTGGACGAGTGCGCGACCACACCGTGCGATCACAACGCCACCTGTGTCGACCACGTGAACCACTACACGTGCGACTGCATGCCGGGATACGTCGGTGACAACTGCGAGACAGGTACGAAGAAACCCCGCGAACAGCGCCGCAGCATAATCTTATAAGAAAAACGTCGCGTCTCATCTCCACTTGTAATGCGGCACCCGCACTAGTGCAATTGCCAATGTCGACTTAGAGGCGTAGAGAACTGAATTAGAAGCCATGACGTGATAGGGTTTCCGATCTATCAGCTCCATTTTGAGCGTTTTCATGAGTCATCATCGTCTACACACAATCAACACGCGGGGGCAATGTATTCGGAAGAGGTTCGAACCACGCTTGAGTGGAGACTTGGTGGTAGCCGTGCATGGTAGTCGTTGGTCAGCACGGGTTTCCTTCGTAGCTATCAGATCTGTTCAAGATGTCAAGATTCAAGATGTTTATTTGTGCATAAGTCGTGTGTATACGGCTTACAGCGGCAAATAGGAAATATACAAGTCATAGTTAATATCTAGTTTACAAAGGAAGCACAGGAGTGGCGAAAGAAACCGCAAGTCAGAATAGAGAGTGTGTTGCAGAGACTGTTGTAGATGTGAATGTATTTTCTTGGTAATTCCTTTCAGACTTTGACGAGTGTGTATCCGATCCTTGTCTCAGTGGCGCCACCTGCATCGACGTTGTTAATCATTGCTCCTGCGGGGACGGGTACACTGGATACAACTGTGAAACGGGTATTATACGAACGAGTTTAGTTACGTACTCAGGGATGGTAGAGATAACACAGATGGAGAAAGAGGCGGAGAGAGAGAGAGAGAGAGAGAGAGAGAGAGAGAGAGAGAGAGAGACACCGCGAGCAAAAAGGTCAGACAGAGACAGAGAGAGAGGTCGAAAGAGAAGGAGAGAGACAGATAAACAGAGAGAGAGGGAGAGGAAGAGAGACACGGAGAGAATGAGAGAATGAGAAGGGTGAATATATCGTGACGATAGGAGAATGTGCATTGACAACAATTGTTTGATTGCAGACATTGATGAATGCATGAGCGCACCTTGCCTAAACGCTGCGACCTGCGTTGACAATGTCAACGGCTATACGTGTACCTGCGCACCTGGCTACGTGGGGGACAGATGTGAAATAGGTACATTTGTAATGAGCGTATTAATAAGCGTGTTAAGACGTAACGATGCTCACACAAAATGGCCCGCAAACGGATTATCATGGATGTGTGTGTGTGTGTGTGTGTGTGTGTGTGTGTGTGTGTGTGTGTGTGTGTGTGTGTGTGTGTGTGTGTGTGTGTGTGTGTGTGTGTGTGGTGTGTGTGTGTGTGTGTGTGTGTGTGTGTGTGTGTGTGTG
>NW_014577550.1:77975-79664 GCF_000485595.1 Priapulus caudatus | reverse complement strand
TCAGAGCCTAGGCATGGTTGCCTATAGGCTGTAGTATGTATATATATATATTTTGTATGTGTAGTTACTAATAAAGTACTAGTGAAACAAGAATCTGCGACTACGTCTACTCCCTACTGCTATCAACGCTGCCACCATCTATACGCTGTCGACCTACGAGAACACGAAGTCGTCATACTTTCGCAGTACAACAATTGATGGAGGATCATGGTCGTTCTGCACTCGCTACCTCTACCCAGCTAATCCACCAGTTGAAGAAGAAAAAGAAGAAGAAGAAGGAGAAAAAGAAGAAGAATAAGAAGAACGAAATATGAAACGAGAAGAGAACCTGGCCTTCCAATCGTCCAGCGGAAGAGGGAGAAGCAGACGGAGGAGATGGAGAAGGAAAAACTAACAGCAGATGAGCAGATGAAGAAGAAAAAGAAGAAGAAGAAGAAGAAGAAGAGATAGATCTACACGGCGACGATAGGGTAAGCTACATCGTAAAATACACTGTATACATAGCCACAAATTCGGAAATAATTTATTAACAGTAAAATAGCGCGCGAATTTTTGTAGCTAGCGTGGTATTCGAAAATTATGGTAACGGCGTACGGTGACTCAAGCGTCGAAAGTGTATAGTAAGCCTATGCGATGAGAGGGGCGATCGAGACGCCCAGCCGCTTCAAAGTATGACCTCGAACGTGGCCAATAGGGTAAGCTGAAATTAGCGTCCCTGCCAACAGAGGCATATTACGGTACAAAACTCACCATAGTACGTAAAGGTGACGAACGAGCCGATTTCGTCACGCGTCGCGTCATTTCCGAGTCACGATTGCCGATATACCATTGGGTCGATACCACGACAGCAAAACCACAAATTCAAATTTTTATTAAACAAAGAGTTGGCTATGGATATGTCTTTACGATATAGCTTATAGCCGGTCCTATCGGTATTTTATGTTTCGTCGTTTGTTTGTTTGTATATTGTTCTTTCGATTAACCGATTACTAACGTGATTAAGTGGTAAGATGTATCCTTGTTTCGCCATCCTTCCTTAGCCTTTCCATGCCGATTCGTGTTGAGTTACCGATGCAGTTTGTCAAAACCCCCACTGTGATACGAAAATGAGGGCTCATTTTTACTAGACAGCTGCAGCTCCTCTCAACTCGTTTCAAAACCGAACATTCTATCCCTTCTCTACCCCAAGGATTTACCTCACCATCATGTCTTAACGCTGTTAACTTTTAATGTTTTTATGTATAACTGTATTTTTTGTGGGGACACAAATTCTTTCGAGAGGGAAAGAAGGATTATTGTATGCAGCAAGCGGTGGTAACGGGACGTGACGCTAAGCACGTCACACCTAGAGCATCTACATGTATAGGAGTGGTTGACGCGGCGCGCAAACGACAATAGACGGGCGCGTCCTCCCGCATCCGCCTTGTGCTAGGGATAGAACGCACCTGCGAACGGGCATCGCTTGCTTCCAAGCAAGGGTCTGGTTTTGACAGACGAGTTTATGCTAGAGCCGGTTTTGAGCCCATATATATAAGCAGCATTTGACAAGTAAAAAGGAGACAAGATATAAGATTTAGAGAGACACTATGTAGTCAGTCAGAGCCTAGGCATGGTTGCCTATAGGCTGTAGTATGTATATATATATATTTTGTATGTGTAGTTACTAATAAAGTACTAGTGAAACAAGAA
>NW_014577550.1:72586-73949 GCF_000485595.1 Priapulus caudatus | reverse complement strand
GTGTGTGTGTGTGTGTGTGTGTGTGTGTGTGTGTGTGTGTGTGTGTGCGTGCGTGTGTTCCTATAGTAGGGAGAGTGACCGAGGCGGTTTCGTTATGAGGCCATTATTGTATGCAGCAAGCGGTGGTAACGGGACGTGACGCTAAGCACGTCACACCTAGAGCATCTACATGTATATGCTCCTGCATCCGCCTCCGTCCTCCCGCATCCGCCTTGTGCTAGGTATAGGACGCACCTGCGAACGGGCATCGCTTGCTTTCAGCAAGGGTCTGGTTTTGACAGACGAGTTTATGCTAGAGCCGGTTTTGAGCCCATATATATAAGCAGCATTTGACAAGCAAGAAGGAGAGAAGATATAAGATTTAGGGAGACACTATATAGTCAGTCAGAGCCTAGGCATGGTTGCCTATAGGCTGTAGTATGTATATATATATATATTTTGTATGTGTAGTTACTAATAAAGTACTAGTGAAACAAGAATTCAGAGCCTAGGCATGGTTGCCTATAGGCTGTAGTATGTATATATATATATTTTGTATGTGTAGTTACTAATAAAGTACTAGTGAAACAAGAATCAACGAAGCTACGTCTACCTCTACTGGTTATCTCTGTTACCAACGCTGTCACTTCTACGCTGTCGAACTACGAGAACCCGAAGGTCTCACAATTTCGCAGTACAACACCATCCATCCGTGAGAGTAGATTCCATTAGGACATAGATTGGGCGTCGGCACCCGGATGTGGCGACGATGACGTCATTATGCGATGCGAGCGTGTTGATTCGGGTCCGGATCCGACCGATAACCGACGATGATTCCGTTCGGCGCCTGGCATTTCAGCTGCGAAAATTGCATTTCGACGAAAATACGGATAGAATCGAGTTGAAATCCGCGTCGGCTGCGCGGTAATGTATGGCGTGTGTGCGTGCGTGCGTGGACGTGCGTGCGTGTATGTGCGTGAGTGCGTATGTGCGTGTGTGTTTGTGAGAGTGCGTGTATACGTGCCTGCATGTGTACACATGCGTGCGTGCATGTGTATGGATGCGTGCGTGCATGTGTATGGATGCGTGCGTGCATGTGTATGGATGCGTGCGTGCATGTGTATGGATGCGTGCGTGCATGTGCTGCTGCTGTTGCTACTACTACTACTGCTTCTACTGCTGCTGCTGCTGCTGCTGGTGGTGGTGCTGCTGCTGATGGGGTAGTGGTGGTGGTTGCTGCTGCTGCTGCTGCTGGTGCTGGTGGTGGTAGTGGTGGTGCGGGTGCTGCTGCTGCTGCTGCTGCTGCTGGTGGTGGTGCTGCTGCTGATGGGGTAGTGGTGGTGGTTGCTGCTGCTGCTGCTGCTGGTGCTGGTGGTGGTAGTGG
>NW_014577550.1:69607-71361 GCF_000485595.1 Priapulus caudatus | reverse complement strand
CATAGCGTAGGAGACTCGGCGTAACTTTCTCTCTCTCTCTCTCTCTCTCTCTCTCTCTCTCTCTCTCTCTCTCTGTCTCTCTCTTTCTCTGTCTCTCTCTCTCTCTCTTTCTCTCGCTGTCTGTCTGTGTGTGTCTCTCTCTCTCTTTTCTCTCTTGCTCTGTTCTCTCACTTTCTCTCTTTCTCTATCTCTCTCTGTCTCTCTCTCTCTCTTTCGCTGTCTGTCTGTCTATCTCTCTCTATTTTCTCTCTTGCTCTCCCTCTGTCTCTCTCTCTTTATCTCTCTCTCTCTCTTTCTCTCTTTCTCTCTGTCTCTCTCTTTCTCTGTCTTTCTCTCGCTCTTTCTTTTTCTCTCTTTCTCTTTCGCTCTACGTCTTCCTCTTACGCTCCTTCTGTTTCTCTCTGTCTGTCTCTCTCTTTCTCTCTCTTCCTCTCTCTTCTCTCCCTTAATCTATATATCTTCTTTTTTTCTCACTGTCTTTTTCTGTATCTCTCTTTTATTCATCTCCCTCTCGCTCTTCTATCTCTTCTACCACTCTACCTCTCCCATATTAGTCCCTCACTCTCTCTCTCTCTCTCTCTCTCTCTCTCTCTTTCTCAACCTCCTCCCCCTCTCTCTCTCTTTCTCTTTCTCTTTCTTTCCCTCTCTCTCTCTCATCCTTTCTCTCAACATCCTTTTCTCTCTCGCTCTCTTCTCTCTCTCTCTCTTCTCTCTCTCTCTCTCTCTCTCTCTCTCTCTCGCTCTCGTTTCTCTCTTGCTCTTCTCTCTTGCGCGCGCTCACTTTCTCTCCTCCTCCTCCTCCTCCTCCTCCTCCTCCTCCTCCTCCTCCTCCTCCTCTTCCCCCGTCTTTCTGTCTCGCTTGCTCCACGCACTTATGGATCTCCAACAACAGTTCCAACAAATCAGTAAAAATAAAGATAATGTATAATAAATCTTATTGCACCACTAATAACTCTCCTATCTGCCGTAAACAACTCCTCACTGCAAAAGAAAAGCCTAACGTCAGCGCGAATGCTGACTCGCTGCACTACGCTGCGTACTCCCCGTACATAAACCATGATTATGCATGGCTACATGACATATATATTCGGGCAGCCTCCTGAATTCTAAATATCTCAGCGCAAAATAGATCTTAGTAGGCACGGCGTACACGCGCACTATTTACATATGGCTAGGTGCAATACGCCCTCCTCTCCTCCCCCCACACACACCCACATACAGACACATCTTTGAGAAGTTCACCGGAGTCTGACTCACAGTTCACGCTTTGTGCGACGTCGGGAAAATTCGGCAAAAATCGGAACTCGCGCGAAAAACCGCGCGAACCATCGACGCGCGCGCCATCTCTCGGTCGACTGACTCACCCAAGCCGTTGACGAGGTGATCTTGGCCCCGCCGGACGCGCCGATGACCAGTCGAACCTGTCCGGAGCGATCTACGAGGATCATCGGACACATGGACGACATCGGCCGCTTGCCCGGGAGGATGAAGTTGGCCGGAGACGAAGCTTTGCCGGTTTTATTGTTGAAGAAGTCCATTATCTCGTTATTGTAGATGATGCCGGAAAGCCTGCCGGCAACCTTCGATCCAAAACTAGATGAAGAAGAGGGAGAGGGGAGAAAATAAAACTAGATGAAGGAGAGTGAGAGGAGAGAAAATAAAACTAGATGAAGGAGAGTTAGAGAGGAGAAAATAAAATTAGATGAAGGAGAGTGAGAGAGGAGAAAATAAAACTAGATGAAGGAGAGTGAGAG
>NW_014577550.1:64873-66564 GCF_000485595.1 Priapulus caudatus | reverse complement strand
CACACACACACACACACACACACACACACACACACACACACACACACTCACTCACGGACACTTAACATCACCGTGAATGGTTTTTAGACACTTCATCGCAAAGTAAACGAACGAACATGAATTATTCGTTTCATAAATACCATTTCGTATTTCGTATTTCGTATTTTATCTCGAGCTTTTCATCTCGTCGCATAATTAATTCCGCTCGCATTCCCCGAACAAAAATGACAAAAATCACCAAAGACACAATTTGTTCACCCGCGCGCAAATCTTTCGTCAATTTTTCCCCACGCAGACGCCGCGGCGGAAGCCGCACACACACAAAGTACCCACAATGCATCTGCTATGAAAAAAACAACGGCGCATGGCGGCGTGTCCGGTCAGTATCCATCAACGGTGCCGTGCTTCCGGTGGTCGGCGGCGGCTCGTAGAACTCCGGCGATCGATGCGGAGATGGCCTGCACGACGGAGAATGTCTGGACGTAGCAAGTCGTATTTTGGTGGCCTTTCTTCTCCCGTAGATCATCTATGTCGTCCTACGACATGAAAGAGAGAAAGAGGGAGAGATGGAGAGAGAAAAGAGAGAGAGAAAGAGAGAGAGAGAGAGAGCGAGAAAGAAAGAGAGACGGTTAAGAGTTGTAGTTCCATTCACGACTTTAGTTAGACCAATTGCTTTTCATTAGGGTTTTTTAAATAATCTCTCGAGCTATTTCTATACGAAAACGACGGGTGAAAATATCACAAGACTAAACATCTAACATGCAGCCGAATACGCGCACTTGGGAATATCAGCGGGCGGAATAAAGATTGGAAATTTCTGCAAACTAAGAAATCCGGATCCGAAAGTCGCCTACGGACTCGGGTTTAGTGCGCACCTCCAGCACGCAACCTCGTATACACACAACCCTAGCGCTAGTCACTCTATTCATTTCTGTAGCTATGCAACTCTAAGCAACAGAGAAGAAGCAAGAGAAAGCGCAGAGAGACGGTAGAACCTTCGTCAAACGACCTTTTCCAGTCGATAGAGAGCTTTCGAAAGAGAAAGGGCGCAAAAGGAAGGGGGAGAGACGGTAGAACGAACTTCAAACGACCTTCTCCAGTCATTAGAGAGCCGTCGAATTCGCGAAAAAGAAGCAGACAGACGAGAATCGTAGTGGGTTTACAATATGGCGGCTTGACTCGGAGAATGCAGCAACTCATGGAAACTCGCGCGCGGGTTTATTTTTGTTTGATATGGTAATATTATATTGTAAATTCGGCGAAAATTTCGACGACACACGACAATCGAAATATTTCATTTGCGCGGGAAGATAGTAATCGATTCGGCAGTTTCATTTCCAACTTAGCACCTGTGTCCCCCCCCCTCTTTGTGCTGGAATCAACACGTTGCACTGTACCTCGCTGAAGCCCTGTTCGTAAATGATTGCTTCCGGAACTAGCTGATGGTGAAACCTCAGAGTGTCAATTGCCTCGTTGATGGGAAGGCCGAACCAGAGGTTGTGCGCCGCCACCTAGCAAGAACAGACAGAAAGACTTGAGAAAAAATCGATGTGGTTTGTTCGATAATAGCATAGCGTAGGAGACTCGGCGTAACTCTCTCTCTCTTTCTCTCTCTCTCTCTCTCTCTCTCTCTCTCTCTCTCTCTCTCTCTCTCTCTCTCTCTCTCTCTCTCTCTCTCTCTCTCTCTGTCT
>NW_014577550.1:52548-57914 GCF_000485595.1 Priapulus caudatus | reverse complement strand
GGTACGTGCGTGCGTGCGTGCGTATGTGCGTGGGTACGTGCGTGCGTGCGTGCGTATGTGCGTGGGTACGTGCGCGCGGGCGGGCGTGCGTGCGTATGTGCGTGGGTACGTGCGTGTGTTCGTGCGTGCGTATGTACGTGGGTACGTGAGTGCGTGCGAGAATACGAACATTACTGCGTGCGTATGTACGTGGGTACGTGCGTGCGTGCGTGCGTTTTTGCGTGGGTACGTGCGGGCGTGCGTTTTTGCGTGGGTACGTGCGTACGTGCGTGCGTGCGTATGTGCGTGAGTACGTGCGTGCGTGCGAGGATACGAACATTACTGCGGGCGTATGTGCGTGGGTACGTGCGTGCGTGTGCGTGCGTGCGTGCATGCGTGCGTGCGTGCGTGCGTGTGCGTGCGTGCGTGCGCGCATGTATACCGGATGACTCACTCACTGCGTATTGATGGTGCTGGTCACGGAGACGGCGTCGCCGTTCGCGTAGACTGACACGTGCGACGTGCCGGCATCGTTGGACGTGTAATTGAAGCTAGTAGGCTCGTACCAGTCTACGTCGTGCGTCGTGTTGTACCAGATCTTGCTGCGGATCGCCTCGGCGTAGTCGTCTGCCGTCATGTTCGCAATCAGCTGCAGCAACGTTCGCGCGATATAGTTTTAGAAGGCGATGACGTCACTTTCGAAATATGACGTCATACTAGAGAACACTTACGACTTAGGTAATCTCTCGGGCGTGAGAGATATTGACTGCGCATGTGAGAAAGCCTGGGCGTAAGTGAAATCACGCGATAAAAAATCATCACATGCAATTAATAACGTAATTAATCACGTAATTAATCATCTAATTAATCATGTAATAAATCATGTAATTAATCATGTAATTAGCGCATTTACGTTGACGCGTATTAATTGGATCTCGGCATCATGCTACACGGTGCTCACCTCGATGTTGTCGATGAAGTTCGGGTCGCCGAGCGCCGAGCGTTTGGAGTAGCCGTGCTTGAACGCCTCGGCAATGAGGTGCAGAGTGTCCAGTCTAAAATCCTGGAAGCTGTTCGGTGTCAGTCTGTAACCTGGTGAGGGAAGGGGATGGTGGGATAGTAGGGATTGCGTGCGCGCAGATGCGGGCTGCATAAATACACAACACACACACGCACCGCGAACGCCACGCGACGGCACGCACCACGCACGCCCACGCGCAGCGCACGCACACACACAGCGCGCGCACTACACACACGCACACACAGCGCACGCAGAGTACGCAGCGCGCAACGCAGCACACGCAACAGCAACGAGGAGCACATAACACACAAAGCGCACGGCACGCACAGCGCACGACACACAGAAACGCAACGCACGCAACGGCATCGGGCACCCACGCACACACGCGACACATAAACAGCAACGCACACCGCACACATAACACACCGCACGCACAGCGCACACAGCACACATACAACACACACACAAACACACATCTACAGCACAGCACACACAACAGCACAAACAATACACACACACACACACAACACACACACACGAGGCACACACACACAAGCGCAGCCGCACACACACACACGCAGCAAACACAGCAGACCCAACGCGACGCACGCACGCACGCAGCGCGACGCACGCACGCAACGCAACACACACACGACACAACACACATACACGGCGCGCGATGCTGACTGCTCACTTACCCTCGAGGATGTTGAGTATGAGAGAGAGCACGGCACCGCTGGCGGGGGGCGGTGGGGAAAACATCGTCATACCATCTATCTCCACTTGTAAAGGCTCTGGAGTTTCCACCGTGTAGTCGGTCAGGTCCTCTAGCTCGATGATACCGCCTGCAGACAGATATATTATACAGATAGACGAGGGGAAAAAGAAAAAGAGAGAGAGAGAGAGAGAGAGCGAGAGAGAGCGCGAGAGAGAGAGAGAAATGGCGAAATCGAAAAGGAAGATAGAAAGCGTAAGAGAAATATCGATAACGATCAGGAAATAATGCAGACGAGGCGCTAAATCAAGAGACATAGAGCGCGAAAGGCGAGAGGGGGAGAGAGGGAGACGAAGTGAGAGAATGAGAGAGAGAAAGAGAGCGAGAGAGAGAGAGAGAGAGGGGGAAGGGAAAGAGAGACAGCAAGTTCAAATGCCACGACAGCACCATAGGGGCGACAACAACCAAGCGTGAAAAAAAGAAGCCGAAAAGCCGTTACCTTGCTCCTTGATCTCCTCCACCATCGTTTCTGCCAATTCTTTATACTTATCCGAGTCATTAGCAATCACCTCGAATGTATTGGCTAGTTTATCTCGTGTCATTACTTCTCCTTCCTGGTATAATTTTCCCGTCTTTGGGTTTGTGAACATTTCTCTGAAATCAGTGAGATGAGAGAACATATTTCAGACAGAATAACATATTAGAACGCACTTTGAGCCGATAAGGCACAGAAATACGATGTAACTACAGATATATTCATTACAAAAAGGAAATTTCCTATCATTTTTCTGGTTTTTGTCAATTGCATTGTGTGTAGCTCAGTTGTCAAGCGTGGTAAAGCGTGCTAAATTCGTGGTAAAAATGCGTGATAAATCGTAGGAAAGCGTAGTAAAGCGTGGGAAAACGTGGTAGAAAAAGCGTGGGAAAGCGTGGGAAAACGTGGCAAAGCGTAGTATAGCGCGGTAAAGCGTATTAAAAACGTGGTAGCGTGTGCCTACGACCTCGTGCATGATAAATCCCTCCTTCCTCTCCCACCCACCGGGCAGTTCCTCGGTCGCGCACGCTTACAATGCACCATATGATGCGCTATGGAGAAAAAGAAAAAAGCCAACCGCGTTTGCCTACGTCATTTCCGTTGACCTTTCGCTCACCTGATGACCCCTTCCTCCGGGATTTCTCCAATTGCGTCAGCTAGGGCCGCTCTGACGGGAAAACCGGAGCGACAGAGCGATATCACTCTCACAAACAGGTCCTTCCAGGGAAGTTTACCGAACTTGTCGTGTGCCGTCGCATAGCCGATGATCTCTGAGGGAACGGCTATCGCGAGGCCACCTATCGGGCGAAAATTGTACGAAACTCTTCAGCTATAAACATCCCCGTGATAAAAATTACACGAGGAGTGTATAATATAGAGTAAACGGTATGAGGAGAATGAGGTTACCCTTTGCCACAACTACCTCCAGGTCACCCTTGAGCAAGGTGTAGCACCTGTTAGCTCTCCCCGAGACCTTGAAGTATCGGGTTGGCGTCCGACGGGGGCAAGTCTGTCTCATGGGTAGGAGGGACTCTTTAGCCTTGAATGGCAACCCCCTAGAGATGGTGTCTCGATAAAAATACCGCTCTCGATCTGGAGTAGCAAACTCCCGATAACTGTGACATTATGGTCCACGGACGTATGGACGTGCCCTGATGTCCAGGAAAGTTTGCCCTAACTATGGGTTAAATAGTAAATATCATACCATAATGAATAAGCCAATACGAAAGTCATACCGCATCGCTCGTCGCGCGGGTCAACAAGGAGCGCGTCCCTCAGTGATCGCCGAACAAGCTGAGGTCGAAAAATCGGTTATTGAGTCGGCAAACCTTAACAGCCAAGCTTCAGATAGCAACCAGACCGAGATCCAATCTCAAGTTGGCCTAACTGAAGCAGCACCAACACCGCAGGCACAGTCCACCAACGCAGAAATAACCAACAGAAAAACAAGAAACCAGTGGACAAAGGATCAATACAAGGATGTGATGTGGTCCTATTATTTAGCCCAAGAGAACAACACTGATGGCGGGGTAGTAAAAGGTACATACACGATCTGGCGAGGCAGGAATCCAAACATCTTTCCAGCCACCAATTCAAATACTCTTGCTAATACCAGGAGGTAGATTATTATAGACAAGAAGCTCACCGATACTGAACTTGAGCAGATAGTGGCAGCTGTGCGAAAGCAAAATAATGCATCGCAACCAACACTTGTCCCCACTAAGCAACCTGAAGACCTACAACTCCCAGAGCCCGAGGCTAAACAAACACCGCAGCATACGGATACCAATGAAGCTGAATCAGTAGTGGATATGGAAGATCGAAGCTGCTTGAAATTCAGGCAATCCCCCTGGATCAACGTAGAAGCCTGAAAAAGATTCATCTCAACAAGGCAATACGGCACGATATTCAAGCCGCAAATCAGGCCCTCACCAATATCATCAAAGATAACTATCTAAACTTATCAGAAATCAATGAATTAATGTACGCAACTGCTGCTGTTATTGCTGAAGAGACAAAAGAGAGAGTCACGAAGCCCGCAGAGGAACCAACATGAAAGAAGAGAATCAGAACAAAAATTGAAAACCATCGCAAGGACCCCTCCATCCTTAGCAAAATAAAAAAAGATGTCACAACAAAACAAGTACATGCCAAGGCCAGGAGCATCTTATGCAAGAGCCGAAGGGATAATAAGACCATATGCGAGCTCGAACAAGAAATAAAGATGAAGCTACAGGCCAAAGCTCAGAGGTTGAGAAGGTTTACTAAGCGGAGTGAGCACTACTATCAGAATAAGCTCTTCCATAAAGATGCCAAAAAATTCTACCGGCTTCTCAACGAGCAGCAAAGCACCATCGAGGAGCCTCCCTTTAAAGAGCGACTCGATCAATTCTGGCGTGGAATACTGGAGGTTGGCACAGACCACAATACGAAAGCCACTTGGATCAAACAAGAGGAGGAAACATTCCAAAATGTAGCAATGGATGCATGGACTGACATTACAATGTGTGAAGTACAGCAGGCCATGAAGCGGACACACAACTGGAAGTCTCCTGGCCCAGACAAGCTGCACAACTTCTGGATTAAGCATTTAAGTGCCCTCCATAAACAACTAACCAGGGCCTTAAATGACACCATCAAGGATCCAAACAATAGCCTTAAGTGGTTGACATCAGGAATCACTTTCCTTCTTTCAAAGGGCAAGGATACAAAAGAACCTAAAAACTATCGACCAATCACTTGCCTGCCTACCACCTACAAGATTCTTACTGCTGCAATCAGCAACCGCCTCTACAATCACTTACAGAAGAGCGATATTCTCACAGATGAGCAGAAAGGCTGTAGAAGAGCGTCTAGAGGGTGCAAAGGCCAACTTCTCATTAGTAACATAATTGTGAGCATGGCAAAAAAATTTAAGAGGAACCTAGGAATGGCGTGGATTAATTATAAAAAAGCCTTCGACAGTGTCCCACATTCCTGGATTCTCGCAACCATGAGAATCTACCGTGTGTCACCAACCATCATTCAGTTCATGGAAGCTACAATAAAGAAATGGAAGACTGAAATGCTCCTCTTCACTCAACGAGGCTGCCTCAAGACAGAAGATATCTCAATCA
>NW_014577550.1:31581-48336 GCF_000485595.1 Priapulus caudatus | reverse complement strand
TATTCGTGCAGACTCGACACGTTTACTTTCGGCCTAGTACGTACTGTATTATTCACGCACCCCACAACGACAGGACAATACGGGGCTTACTCACCGAACGGCCGCTCGAGGCAGAACGTGGTGGGGCTCACTCTCTCTCTTCCTCTCTCTCTACCTCTCGAACTCTCTGTCTTTCTCTCTCTCTCTAACTCTCGAACTCTCTGTCTTCCCAAACTCTCTCTACGATCCTCACTCCTTCGCTCCTACCCGCGAACTACCTCGAGACAACGGCGAATTCCCGCCTGTCACCTGCAGGCCTACTGTTTCGCCGTTCTCTGCCGCTAGAGGGGACCCACTGCATCCGGCATGGCGGCCCCCTTGTTGATGTTACGATCGGTAAGCAAACCCCCGACAAAACAGACACGAAGACAAAACAATTAGACAATACAAACATTCAACCATCTCCCCATCTCCCGGTACCCAGGGGGCTACACCCCCACCGCTCTGGGAACCCGAGGGCCCGATGCCACCGCTACACTCCTCCCCCCTTCAAGATCGACCGATCCCAAAGGCTTTCCGAGCGGTGCACCGGCGCCCTATTAGTTGGCACCTACTTCTGGGGTGACTTGTCCCTGGGGTCCAGCAGGGATTGCATTGCTTCCGCCCTCCTCCTGAGTTCCCCCAGGGCCGCAATTTCGACCACCTGCGCGTGGGGCTGGGCCCAGCGGACGTATTGAGCCCAGCGGACGGCTCGCTCCAGGTGCTCCACCCCCATATGGTGCACGAGTTCCGGTGCCGGCAGGCCGTCTGCGCCGCTGAACTCCGGGCAATGCCAGTGCCCGCTACTCGCCTCCGGCGTTCCCTCCCACAGGGTGCAGAAACGCCGGAACACGACCCGTTCGCCGTCTGGCATGTCCTCCAGGTACATCGGCTCGAGCGATCCAGCTGCTATGGCTGGCTCGGACGTCGACGCGGAAGACTCCGCGGGCGCCCGAGCCAACGCAGCTGTTGGGGTCGGTGTTGCTGCAGTCGACGATCGCCTCGCCGACGCTGCCTCCCGTCTTGCCGCGCGCTTCGCCCCCATCGACGCCGCGCGCGAGTCGACGGCGCGTGTTTGGCTGCAGCCAGCGTCGCGCGCTCCGTCCGAGTCGACGGTGCGCGCTTGGCTGCAGCCGACGTCGCGCGCTCCGTCCGGGTCGACGGCGCGCGCTTCGCGGCAGCTGACGTCGCGCGCCCTGCGGCAGTCGACGCCGTGCGCCCCGTGGCAGGCAGCACTGCACCGGCAGCGTGCACCTTTGCCTTCCGTGGCGCATCGGTGGGCGGACCCCGCTTTGCGGAGGCCCGGGGCGCAGCTGCAGGCACAGGCATGGGCGACCTGATGCCAGCTGCTACCTGCGCGTAAGCCCGGCCATCCCTACGCGCCGGGCGCAGGATGGCTCGGCCGGCTGGTGGTGACGCCGGCGCCACCTTCTGGGCGCTCTGCCGTAGCGCCGTCTTCTCCCGGAGGTAGCCTTTCGCGCATCCCCTGTACTCGGGGGTACGGGCGTGTCGCTCCGGCCACCTCCCGTCGGCGCCCATCCGGTAGACCCGACCAAGGCGGTGCGCTGCCGCCAGGTGGTGTGACAAGCGGTACAGCACCGCGCCTGCGNCCACTGATCTCTATAATATAATCTGGATAGAGCATTGGCCTATCCGCGCTTAACATGACAGTGACGCCAGAGCGCCATCTTCCAACCACTCTGTAAAGCTGAATCTGCCGGTCTGTGCCCCACAACATTTCAAATGAATAATAAGAAAACGCGACTTATTCTTATTATTCAAATTAGCATGAAAAAAAAACTTTGATCCATACTTAAGAGATTATATAAATATGGATATGTATATAGAACATGTATGGAGCTAAGGGAACGAGAAATACACGAAAAATAATTTTTTACGTGACGTCACGAGTCACGTGCTAGCTAGTCGGAGCCGTATTGTTATGTCGAATCTGTGATCTTGCAGCAATTCTCGCGGTCGCACATCCGGGCTTTTCCGTGACCCGAGGTCACGAAACCACTTGACAACGCCGGTTGAGTGAAAACAAACACGCTGGAGTGTGGCGACTGCGTGTGTTTACATTGCATTGCATGTTACGATCGGCACATTTAGATCACATTCCTTTGCTGTTTTTGGTTAGTTTTTACGTGTTAAACATGCCGGGAAATTGTGAAGCTGTAGGGTGTACTAATCATACACTTATGAAAGAAAATAAACCTTCATTTCACCGGTTTCCAAAAGATGCTGATCGGAAAAATTCCTGGGTTAATGCACTGAAGAAATTGAACCGAGATGGTACGAAATGGACGGCATCCAATGCAGCTAGAGTATGCGGGGAGCATTTTCTGAATGGTAGGAACAGGTCCTTACTTCACATTTTAATATTATAAAAAATAAATAGACACATTCTTGTAATAATTTTAGAAACAACAAACTTGTAATTCACTCTACCTCAAATATGTAGCAGTAATGACTTGTACATCATGTTAAATTAAAATTGCTTAGGATTGTTTTAATCGGACTATAATTTGTAGTTACAAAATGTATGATAATGTGATTGTTAATGTCAAAATGATTTTTTTATTTAAAGCATGGGCATATCCTTAATTTTAAAACTAATACTAGTCGTGTCTTTTTTGTTATTTTTCCAGGTACACCCAACCATACAGATAGTGCACATCCAGATTACGTGCCTTCGGTGTTCAAACACAAGCCAAACCATGGTGCTGAGAAAAAAATAGACAGGTACAACAGTGCAGTGAAAAGACGCCGTCTTAAGTACGATTCCCCAAGTGTTATGACAGATTCCAACACGAACATTGACGGACCCATATCTTGTCTCCATCCAAAGAATTACCAGCAGCAGAAGCGCTTTTAATCTTGTCAACACCAGGACCGTCGCAGAACTCTGAAAATTCATCGCCGGCCTCATTTGCAACCCCAGTTTCAGCAAGTGAGAGAACCATGCTGTACGATGAAATGAATTCTTTGCGTGCCGAAAGAGATGCAGCCCTAGACCAGTTGCAACAAACTAAGGAGAAACTACAAAAAGCTTCTTTTACTGCTGGCTCGGTTCATGAAAATGACTCTAAGTGTAAACACAGTACTGGACTATCATGGATTGTTTTTCTCACAACCTTCAACTTCCTTTCAGCATTTATTCCAAGTGTTAGGCAACACAGGAATGTCATGTCACCTATGGACCAATTTTTCATAACACTAGTCAAACTTCGCACAGGTGTAACATTTGATTTTTTAGCTATCCATACCAGCATAGGGAAAACCACTGTAATCGAGATATTTTGGAAGTGGGTAGACATTATGTATACAAACCTTGGTTACCTGATTACAAGTCCAGATGCAGAAGCCGTGCGCAAAACACTTCCCCTTGTCTTCAAGCGTTGCTATCCCAGACTTACCTGTATCGTAGACTGCTTTTAAATTTTTATAGATCAAGCAAAAAAATTAAAGGCCAGAGCTCAGACTTACAGTAGTTACAAAAAGCATAATACTATGAAAGTGTTTATAGGTTGCACACCTTTAGGTGCCATTTCT
The DNA here is from genome assembly GCF_000485595.1 of Priapulus caudatus. Classification (NCBI taxonomy): domain Eukaryota; kingdom Metazoa; phylum Priapulida; class Priapulimorpha; order Priapulimorphida; family Priapulidae; genus Priapulus; species Priapulus caudatus. The sequence continues at coordinate 44,763 of NW_014577550.1, read as the reverse complement.
TACATATCAACGGCATGGGGTGGCCGTGTCAGTGACGTTGAGCTAATTCGAAAATCTGGATTCATTAACCTTGATTTTCATGCACCTGGAGACCAGATTCTTGCTGACCGTGGCTTTATTGTGCAAGAAGATTTTGCAATTGAGGTTGGCGCAGAATTTATTATACCAGCCTTTACCAAGGGTAAAAGTCAATTATCTGCCCAGGAAGTTGAAGTGTCTCGTAAGCTGGCTTCTATTCGTATTCATATTGAGAGAGTCATTGGTGTACTAAAAAACAGGTACACAATTTTACAGGGTCCCCTTCCTATTAATTTTATTAAGTCCATCAAGGATGAAGCTATGGATGTTCAGCTTGCGAGGATTGACAAAATTATCACTGTGTGTGCTTGTTTGGTGAATTTGGGAGAGAGTATCGTTTATAACGAGGATGCATAAAGCAATTAAAAATTGTATTTTTATGTATTATTTTGTATTGTATTGTATATTATTGTATGATAATTTTCTTTTCTTGGGGTGCCATTGTTTATAATTGTTCATAAATTAAATGCACTACCGGAGTACCGGTACTCAAAATATTAAAGGATCATAATAATAGACCTTAATAATTTCAACCAGGTGTGAATTCAAGTTTACTGATTGTGCTTTTTGTACACTAAAACAAAGAACTCATATTATTTGGATGGACATTGCGTCTGGATCTGTGTGTAGTAGCTGTGGGTTTCTTTCAAACTCAGTTCGCCATCACTTATCTGTAAACAGCTCGCCTTGTCTGCGACTAATACTATACCCGCCACGTCATTGTCCCTGTGCTTGAATGGGCATTTTATTTCTACTACCCAGTGCCACAACAAGAGCACGAAACCATGGAGTCGGGCGACGCCCCAATATATGAATGGTCGTTGCATAGCCACAAATCTGTCAGGGGCGTAGCCAGGATTTTAAAAGTTGTAGGCATGACTATCTGAGCGGAGCGCCACCATCGGTTGGCGCGGAGCGTACAAGAAAATTTTTGGTTTTAGAAACCCCTCAGATGGCCGAAAACGACCCTTCCCGAGTGTTCATTCTGGTTCCCTGGCTTCTTGCTAACTTGAGACACCTCATTCAATATCACTTTTAAACCAAAAAACAAACGAGTTAAAATAGTGTTACGAACGAGTTAAAATGTAAAAACTGACAAGATCGGATCCTAGTCTTTTTCGGCGGGTAGAGTGTTGAATGAAACGGCACGCGATAGAAATGACAGCCTAGATGACAGAAGAATAGGTCACCTAATTTAGCCATATTCTTGCTACGTTCATTTCAATAGTTTTTCCTGTCTGACTCTAAACTCGTCCAGCAAGCTTATGGATTTGAATTATGGGTGTTTAAAAAAAAGATAACTTGGCCAAAAAAAGTGTAGGCCCGGGCCTACAGTGCTACATACTGGCTACGCCCCTGCCTGTTGGCGATACAGCAATGTCTTGGTGACAGTTCATTATAGCGTCAGCATACTGCCTAGCAGCAACAGCTTCATGCGTCTTACCCCACTGGATTGCAAATAAACATATAAACATATAAATTATAACATATATATTATAATTATATTAATGTATACTAATGATATATATATATATAATATATATATAATAATATATATAATAATAATAATAATAATAATAATATATATAATATAATATAATATATATATATATTAATATATGTATATTAATATATATTAATGTTATATATAATTATAACATATAAATTATAACGCATTCGTCTTCAGCACTGTGTATCGTATTCACGGTACACTCCAAGCATTGTGTTGTTTTCACTCCAGTAGCGTGCGGTCACGCACTGTTTGCCGGAAGTGACGTATTGCCGACCATGAGAATACAGTCTTGTCGGGTTATTTACATTACTGTAGCGTTTCGTGCTTTCCGGCGACACCCGATGGCGCCACCGGCCAACACCTTAAATGGCTAGCACACAACCTAGGTATATCACTCACCCGTTGTGTCCGGAGACGTTGTATTGGCCGTGATCGTCGGCCCCCGGACCTCGCTAGCCACCCGAGCGCGTTAGAAGCTACTGCGCCCTCGCAATAACCCGTTCCGTCGTGCTCAGGTCCTGATGCGTCGTAGTTAGTCAACAGTGCAGGACGAGTAACGACACGTATGCACACCGCAGGGCAACTCCCACCCCCTGCCCACTAGACTCGCGTTACGATGTATAACAAGTGTATACTACGGTAAACACTGAGGTTAGACACACAGTATAGACTGTGAACGCAGCCGGGCAAAAGGGGCTACAGTACAGTAAAGTATCGGCGGCTTCCCCTCCCGTGCAGCCGCGCACGAAATAGACTAACTCCCTCGCTATTCGTGCAGACTCGACACGTTTACTTTCGGCCTAGTAGTACTGTATTATTCACTCACCCCACAAAGACAGGACAATGCGGGGCTTACTCACCGAACGGCCGCTCTAGGCAGAACGTGGTGGGGCTCACTCTCTCTCTACCTCTCGAACTCTCTGTCTTTCTCTCTCTCTCACTCTCGAACTCTTTGTCTCTAGCCAATTCTACCTACGATCCGCTCTCCTTAGCTCCTACCCGCGAACTACCTCGAGACAACGGCGAATTCCCGCCTGTCACCTGCAGGCCTACTGTTTCGCCGTTCTCTGCCGCTAGAGGGGACCCACTGCATCCGGCATGGCGGCCCCCTTGTTGATGTTACGATCGGTAAGCAAACCCCCGACAAAACAGACATGACGACAAAACAATTAGACAATACAAACATTTAACCATCTCCCCATCTCCCGGTACCCAGGGGGCTACACCCCCACCGCTCTGGAACCCGAGGGCGGTGCCACCGCTACACTCCTCCCCCCTTCAAGATCGACCGTCAGGTCGATCCCAAAGGCTTTCCGAGCGGTGCACCGGCGCCCTATTAGCTGGCACCTACTTCTGGGGTGACTTGTCCCTGGGGTCCAGCAGGGATTGCATCGCTTCCGCCCTCCTCCTGAGTTCCCCCAGGGCCGCAATCTCGACCACCTGCGCGTGGTGCTGGGCCCAGCGGACGTATTGAGCCCAGCGGACGGCTCGCTCCAGGTGCTCCACCCCCATATGGCGCACAAGTTCCGGTGCCGGCGTGCCGTCTGCGCCGCTGAACTCCGGGCAATGCCAGTACCCGCCTATCGCCTCCGGCGTTCCCTCCCACAAGGTACAAAAACGCCGGAACACGACCCGTTCGCCGTCTGGAATGCGCTCCAGGCACATCGGCTCCAGTGATACAGCTGTCATGGCTGGCTCGGACGTCGACGCGGAGGACTCCGCGGGCGCCCGATCCAACGCAGCTGTTGGGGTCAGTGTTGCAGCATTCGACGCTCGCCTCGCCGACGCTGTCTCCCGTCTTGCCGCGCGCTTCGCCCCCATCGACGCCGCGCGCTTCGTCGCTGCTGCCGTCGACGTCGTACGCCCCGCCCGAGTCGACGGTGCGTTTTTGACTGCAGCCAACGTCGCGCGTTCCGTCCGGGTCGACGGTGCGCGTTTCGCGGCAGCTGACGTCGCGCGCCCTGCGGCAGTCGACGACGTGCGCCCCCTGGCAGGCAGCACTGCACCGGCAGCGTGCACCTTTGCCTTCGGTGGCGCATCGGTGGGCGGACCCCGCTTTGCGGAGGCCGCGGGCGAAGCTGCAGGCACAGGCTTGGGCGCCCTGATGCCACGCGCGGCTGCCTGCGCGTAGCCCGGCCATCCCTACGCGCCGGGCGCAGGATGGCTCGGCCGCTGGTGGTGACGCCGGCGCCACCTTCTGGGCGCTCTGCCGTAGCGCGCCTTCTCCCGGAGGTAGCCTTTCGCGCATCCCTGTACTCGGGGTACGGGCGTGTCGCTCCGGCCACCTCCCGTGCGCCCATCCTGAGACCCGACCTAGCGCGGTGCGCTGCCGCCAGGTGGTGTGACAAGCGGTACAGCACCGCGCCTGCGTAGGCCTTGTCACACCCCTTGACTGGGCACGGAGCGACCATGCTCTCCCGCCGATGGTACTCGGCGTGGTGGTCGACTGCGTGCCAGGTCGGCACGCCACATCGAACGCACCAGTGCCATGCCCCGTTCCGTAGGGAGGTCACGGGCTCGCGACGACCCCCGAAACGGGCGTACAGTGGGCCCGCCCCCTCCAGGATCTGCGTCCTGGTGGGGGAGCGCCTCTGCACGTGCGGCGGCGCCTTTCTCGCCGGGGCGCCGGGGGGGGGTTGTGGACCCTCCCGCACATGCGCCCTCTCTCCGCACCTTCCTGCCCCGCCCCTCATCCACTGGGGCAGGCCCGACTTCCTCTTGCCGGGGACCAGGGTGGGGTGGCTCCGCAGGCCGTCCGAGCCCCTGGTGCAGGGCACTGCTCCACGACGGGAGTCTTGCTCGCCGGACGAGTGGTCTTCACGACCGCGGCGCGCTTCTTCCGGCGACTAGACTTTTCCCCTGCCACTGGGGTTGCTCTTGCCGCCGGAGGGGACTGCAGTAGCTCGTCCGCGAAGGGCAGCTCCTCCCACCCGTCGCCGAGCTCCATGGGTTCTTCGCCGAGCAGCTCCCTCTCCCTAGCCTCCTCCTCGGCTGCATCCGGCTGCTGCGACGTCACCTTCGGCGCAGCCTCTCCACCCGGCTGCGTCGTCAGTCCCTGCGGCGCAGCTGCTTCCTCCGGCTGCGTCGTCAGTCCCTGCGGCGCAGCTGCTTCCTCCGGCTGCGTCGTCAGTCCCTGCGGCGCAGCTGCTTCCTCCGGCTGCGTCGTCAGTCCCTGCGGCGCAGCCCCTCCCTCCGGCTGCGTCGTCTCCTTCGGCTCCTCAGCTGAGTCTGGCGACATGTCCGCCCCGGACATGTCGTCCCCCGGTAACCACTGAAACAAACCATGGAGAATATACACCATTAGTCATCTCCCCGCTCACGTACACACCAACGCGAGATTGTTACCCCTACCAGCCACCAGCCTTCACCGTCCACTCACACGTGCGTGGTGAAACACAAGACCACAGTGCTTGGTGTAACTCACCTTGAACCTCCTCACCTACTAGCCTCCCGCAGGAATTGCGGTGGTCGAATCCGTCATCTGCCGTACTCATTCTCATCTCCCTGAAACGAGTAACTCACACCATATGACGTACACACTTCGGTGAACAAATCGTCCTGGCCTTCCCCTACCAGCCTGTAATACGTCGGAGTTTACAACCACACCCTCGACCATCACGTGATGCGGATTCCGGAGTTATCAAGGATAACTCCGGAATCCGTCTCAAACTCCGACACTAATGGGGTATTAACCCAAATTCGTTCCGACAAGGGTAAATTAATCTGAATGCCCGTGGGTGAGTAGCGCGGTACCAGCCGGCATGAGAACCCACGTGACGCAACTACCATGGATGCTCCCTAACAGGAACCCGAATCGGTGCGTGCAACATTTCACGAACAGGAGGGGGGTGCCGCTTGCCGACAGACACGGATCCGTAGCAGTATGGAATCCGCACCTCGTCCCAACCCGCAATATGGCAGGCCCCGTGGCCCCCTATATCAGCGTTAACACAGGTCAGGAACTCCAGGCGCCCCTACAAGTCCGCCCGAAACAAGTAACTGGCGAGAGACTGTCATCCTGGCCCCCCACGGAGCTCCGGATGCTCAAAGATGCGCAGGACCATAGCGGAAAACCACACGTTTGAGAACCAGCCCAGCCGAAGCCTACACCACTACCAAGCGCTCAAGCAAGGTGAGGTAGTATTATCAGAAAACACCCTGGAAGAGGGGAACTCACCGGATATATCAGCATCCATAGATCCGACCCGCAGACCAAAAATGCCGCAACCCGGGCGGTACAGACAGCATAGCCTCCCGAATTACTATGGCGAGCCCTGAAACACTCGGTCTGACACTAACCCAGAGAATAATCTACCGAGGACAGTCGCGACACACGCGACATCCAGGGTTACCTTACCACACCAAGAATTACCACGGCACAATAATATTATCCGGGAACTACAGACTGCATGGAATCATTACCCACCATGGCAAGAGAATAGACTGATAGAAAGCGAATTTAGCTACCATTGTATGGCTTGCACTCCACGAATCAACAGTCACCCCTCGGTCTGACAACCACCTACTACGGGGACGCATAACCGTAGTGACACGGAGGTTTCACTAATCTCTTACCCGGTGCACGTGACACTGGGTTAGGGAACACAAAACCACCCAAACGGTCCCTCGCATGCCCGGCCACCAGTGGCTTAACAGGATCATCCCCAGAACCAATCTGAGGGCCAACCACTTGCCCCACCTTCTCCACTTGAGTATTGCGGCTAGAACGAGAAAATCCTAAGCCATTACACTCGTCCGACCCCGTGTCATCCTTCGCCTGGGAATCCGCGCCGCGCGAATCACTAGCTAGTTGACCCGCCACGTTCCCCGGAGTACCAGACCCACCAACCACCTTTGCGTCTACACCTCCAGCCCCATCTCCCAACCAGGAGACTGGCGTACTCACACCCTCGTAGATTTTCAGGTTATCTACGGCCACCGCCTTAACCACACTATCTGGGGAAGCTTGAATCCACCGAACGTTACCCTTACCACGCAATACTAAGAAAGGGCCCCTCCATGGAAGTCCCAACTTAACATCCGCAGGAGGGTAGAAATACCACACCCATTCCCCGGGAGCAAACGTAGAAGTACGAACCTCTCGAGTCGCACGCTTGACCCACTCCACAAATTCTATAGGGCAAATCTCATCTGCCGAACCTGGAGGAGGATCGAACATTAAATCCACGGGCATCCCTACCTCCCGACCAAACATCATAAGGTTAGGGCTTACCCCGATACTCTCCTGCGTCGTACCCCGATACGCCGCCATTACATACGGCAAAAGCGTATGCCAATCGTCTCGCCGTTCATTTACAACCTTACTCAACATATCTTGTAGAGTACGATTAAACCGCTCAACCAACCCATCTGACTGAGGATGATACGGCGTTGTACGAGTCTTCTCTATGCCCAACAACGAACACACCCCGGCAAAGAGATTCGACTCAAAATTCCTACCTTGATCAGAGTGCAGCTGCCCCGGCACTCCAAACCGAAGGAAAATCTCAGTCACCAGACAGTCCGCCGTCGTCTGGGCCGTCATATCTGGCAAGCAAACGCTCCGTCCACTTAGTGAAAATATCGCAAGCTACTAGGATATATTTCATACCATTTGACGTCTCCGGAAGTGGACCCATAAAGTCAACGGCCACTCTCTCCACGGTGCGCTGCGATCTGCTGACAGAGAGGAGCATTCCTACGATGCCCCGGCTTCCTCCTGCTACACAATCACACCTACGAACCACCTCAAAACATCCTGCCGAATCCTTGGCCAAACAAAACGCTGTCGGATTTTGGCTAAACTCTTAGTGACACCAAGATGTCCACTAACCCGACCGCCATGCAAAATTCGAAATAACTCCCAACGCATAACTGCCGGAACCACCATACACAAGACTGAACAGCTCGGCTGACAGTCTAACACCTGTCTAAGGTACAGAAACCCCTCATGTACCTCCTCCAGATCGTCCCAGAGTGCCCAATACGCTTTGCCCCTCTGGGGACNGCCCTCACCTCAAGGGGTAAACCATCCTCCGATGGATTAACGATCGTGCCCGTATCGACCACCCGCCCTGCGACTAACGACATAAAACCGAACACAAACACAACATTTAACCTCTCCCAAAGGCAAACTCAGCCCCCTACGAGCACCTCAGCCCGTACGAGCACCTCAGCTCGTGTTTACCTGTACCACCGCCACACTAGTTTCGGTCTCTCCTAGCACTGGATTCCTTTCCTTGGCACTAATGTCAGGATGCTTGATAGTAACTTGATGACCTGCTCCTGATCCTGGGATGATCTAACACACTGTCTTGAAGTCCATTTCGAACATCGTTTCTACATCGGTTCTAACATCGGTTTTAAACCTCTATCTTAATTCTAATAGATCCAAACGGTAACCTGAAAATTGCTTCATGATACGGAGTTTTTTACTAATTTTTCTTCGTTTAGAGCTTGAATTTTTAGATTCGAATGATTTTGATCTCCTTCGTCTTTGTTGTGGAGCACTGACAGGTAGCCAAGATTCAGTGCCGCCTCAAATCTCTTAACGTCTGAGCCATCTATCCAGGAGAGAAGTCTCTATAGTAATGATCTCTGGTCTGATAGTCCGATGGTAATTGGTATATATTCAGCTTCTGTCTCTGCTTCTGCGTTTTCTTCAGGAACCAGATACCTGGCGCCTACCTTCAGGTGAGGGCACAGGCTCATTTTTAAGAAGGTCTCAAACACTTCACTACCCAAGCCTGAAGCCTGGTTCTAATGACTGGCTCCCACTTTGCTGTTATTTTTAGAGGATCCGCTTCTGTTATACCACCCCTCATCACTTCCATGTAGGCGTAACGGAGCTGGGAAAGTGTTTGACTCGTCACCTCTTTGTCTTCCATATGAACTAACAAGCAAGTTAAGAAGTGTTTTCAATAAGATTTTGTGCAATTCTCTAAACTCGTGTCTGAATCTGTATCAAACTGATGCGACCACAGAGAGAGGAGACCCAGAGCTTTCTCGTGTACATGTAGCATATGTGATACCTTGTGGTGATCTGTTGTGTAGGACTTTGTGAGAGCCCATTTGGTGTCTGTTTCTATCAGGGAGATGATCGGATTATCAATGTTGTAGACTAATTCGTTAGTGTTGACTGCAATCGACCAAGACATCTTGTTCGTAGCAGTTGTTGTTTTGATCAGCAGCCATACAGGATAGTCTGGTAGTTGCTTCATAATAAACTCAGATAAGCCTTCGTTGCTTGATTCCTGGTTATGTTCAATTCTTCTATTAAACAGCTAATGAAACTAAGTGCTGCCCCCTGTCGGGTGTTTCTGAAGATTGGTGTTCTTTGAGATCCTTCTTCAGTCCTGGGTCCTCTTGGTCAGAACTTAATAGAAGCTCCTGTACTATCTGCTCCTGTGCTTCTGTACTAGCTGTGTAGAATCTGCACTTTCATCTGTTTTCTGAACCGCATGCTTGGAAAATTCCTAACTATCCTTAGTGCTTCCAGTGGTGTTTTACTATGAGCTTTTATTATTTTGCGCAGGCACTCATTTTGGAAATCCTCTAACATTTTAAATTCTTCCTTAGTTACGTCTGTCCATGTTTCACTGTTATTTAAGAAGGAAGGTAAGACTGTGCATTCATATAGTTTCACTCTTGCTTCTATAGTATGTGTCGTGTTTTTTGTTTGTTTCTTTGTGTCTCGTGGTACACGAATAACCAGGTATAATTTTAAGAGATAAGTTTTTATTCACAATCAGAGCAGCATGGCGGCAACTGGCGCTGCCGGGCCATCCGTACAAATAGAAATGAACCAATGAGGAATCACTATTGCGTATGACGCAATCAAGGTATTGTAGCGTTTCGTGCTTCCCGGCGACACCCGATGGCGCCACCGGTCAACACCTAAATGGCTAGCACACAACCTAAGTATATTACTCACCCGTTGTGCCCGGAGACGTTGTGCTGGCCGTGACCGTCTCCTCCCGGACCCCGCTAGCCACTAGAGCGCTTTTGAAGCTACGGCGCTCCCGCAATAACCTGTTCTGTCGTGCTCAGGTCCTGATGCGTCGTAGTTAGTCATCAGTGCAGGACGAGTAACGACACGTATGCACACCGCAGGCAACTCCACCCCCTGCCCACTAGACTCGCGTTACGATGTATAACAAGTGTATACTACGGTAAACACAGAGGTTAGACACACAGTATAGACTATGAACGCAGCCGGGCAAAAAGGGCTACAGTACAGTAAAGTATCGGCGGCTATCCCTCCCGTGCAGCCGCGCACGAAATAGACTAACTCCCTCGCTATTCGTGCAGACTCGACACGTTTACTTTCGGCCTAGTACTGTATTATTCACTCACCCTACAACGACAGGACAAAACGGGGCTTACTCACCGAAACGGCCGCTCGAGGCAGAAACGCGGTGGGGCTTACTCTCTCCCTCTCGCTCTACCACCTTCTATCTCTCTCTCCCGAACTCTCCAACTCTCTCTCTCTATCCCTTTGTCTTCCGCACTATCCAACTATTCAACCTCTCTCCTGCGCTCCTACCCGCCTACTACACGAGACAACGACGAATTCCCGCTGTCACCTGCAGGCCTACTGTTTCGCCGTTCTCTGCCGCTAGAGGGGACCCACTGCATCCGGCATGGCAGCCCCCGTTTGTTGATGTTTCGATCGGTAAGCAAACCCCCGACAAAACAGACATGACGACAAAACAATTAGACAATACAAACATTTAACCATCTCCCCATCTCCCGGTACCCAGGGGGCTACACCCCCACCGCTCTGGGAACCCGAGGGCCCGATGCCACCGCTACACTCCTCCCCCTTCAAGATCGCGACCGTCAGGTCGATCCCAAAGGCTTTCCGAGCGGTGCACCGGCGCCCTATCTAACTGCACCTACTTCTGGGGTGACCTGTCCCTGGGGTCCAGCAGGGATTGCAGCGCTTCCGCCCTCCTCCTGAGTTCTCCCAGGCCCGCAATCTCGACCACCTGCGCGTGGTGCTGGGTCGAGCGGACGTGTTGGGCCCAGCGGACGGCTCGCTCCAGGTGCTCCACCCCCATATGGCGCACGAGTTCCGGTGCCGGCGTGCCGTCTGCGCCGCTGAACTCCGGGCAATGCCAGTACCCGATTTTCTCCTCCGACGTTCCCTCCCACAGGGTACAAAAACGCCGGAACACGACCTGTTCGCGATCCGGAATGTGCTGTATGCACATCGGCTCTAGCAATCCAGCTGCCATGGCTGGCTCGGACGTCGACGCGGAGGACTCCGCGGGCGCCCGAGCCAACGCAGCTGTTGGGGTCGGTGTCGCAGCAGTCGACGATCGTCTCGCCGACGCTGCCTCCCGTCTCGCCGCACGCTTCGCCCCCATCGACGCCGCGCGCTTCGTCGCTGCTGCTGTCGACGTCGCACGCTCCGTCCGAGTCGACGGTGCGTGTTTGGCTGCAGCCAGCGTCGTGCGCTCCGTCCGAGTCGACGGCGCGCGCTTGGCTGCAGCCGACGTCGCACTTCGTCCGGCGGTCGACGCGTGCGTGTTTCGCGGCAGCTGACGTCGCGCGCCCTGCGGCAGTCGACGACGTGCGCCCCCTGGCAGGCAGCACTGCACCGGCAGCGTGCACCTTTGCCTTTGGTGGCGCCTCGGTGGGCGGACCCCGCTTTGCGGAGGCCCGGGGCGCAGCTGCAGGCACAGGCTTGGGCGACCTGATGCCAGCGGCGGCTGTCTGCGCGTATGTCCGGCCATCCCTACGCGCCGGGCGCAGGATGGCTCGGCCGGCTGGTGGTGACGCCGGCGCCACCTTCTGGGCGCTCTGCCGTAGCGCCGCCTTCTCCCGGAGGTAGCCTTTAGAGCATCCCCGGTACTCGGGGGTACGGGCGAGTTGCTCCGGCCACCTCCCGTCGACGCCCATCCGGTAGACGCGACCAAGGCGGTGTGCTGCCGCCAGGTGGTGTGACAAGCGGTACAGCACCGCGCCTGCGTAGGCCTTGTCACACCCCTCGATTGGGCACGGAGCGACCATGCTCTCCCGCCGATGGTACTCGGCGTGGTGGTCGACTACGTGCCAGGTCGGCACGCCGCATCGCACGCACCAGTGCCAGGCCCCGTTCCGTAGGGAGGTCAGCGGCTCGCGACGACCCCGAAACGGGCGTACAGTGGGCCGCCCCCTCCAGGATCTGCGTCCTGGTGGGGAGCGCCTCTGCACGTGCGGCGGCGCCTTTCTCGCGGGGGCGCCGGGGGGGGGGGGTTGTGGACCCTCCCGCCACATGCGCCTCTCTGCCGCACCTTCCTGCCCCGCCCCTCATCCACTGGGGCAGGCCGACTTCCTCTTGCCGGGACCAGGTGGGGTGTCCAACCTTTTCTATTAGAATTCTTCCACAGATTCCAGATTCCAGATTCCAGATTCCAGAGGGGTGCCTCCTCCTCCTCTTCTTCAGCTTCCTCCAAAGCTTTATATAAATATTTACATTTCAATACCCAAGTAATTTTACCAGCCAGCAATTTTCCCAGCCTTTTCCACAGATTTTTAAAAATTGAATATTGAATTTTATTTTATTTTATTTGAATTGAATTGCATTTGAATTTGAATTGAATTTATATTATAAATACCACAAGGCAGCAACAAATAATTTTGCTCTACTGACCTTGAGCTGCTGCTGCTGCTGCTGCTGGTGCTTCCTCTTCAGCTGCTGCTGCTGCTGCTGGTGCTTCCTCAGCTTCCTCCTCCAAGTGCCTGCTGCCAGCTGCTGCTGCAGTTTCCTCCCTGCCCTTACAAGCTACAAATGATTAAAAATGAATCACATCATCACATTCAACATCATCACATTCAGTGCCCAAATAATTTTAAAAATATATAAATGATGATAACATATAATAATGGATGTAAAAATTACCTAATCTGATATAATGGTCAAATTCGCTGGGATGAAATGGGGATTTAACTAGGCTATGTTTCTTGCAGTTGCCACAGTCGACCGCAAAATACAACTTCTTCACATTTCTTGCGCCACTTTCATCTACAACTTCAACCCGAACACTTGCTTTGTTCCTGAAAATACAAAATCTACAAATTACCTATAATTATTACCTATAATTACCCTGCATTGCATGCATGCATTACCCTTAGAAAATTGAGCTTACTTGAGCTTACCTGCACTACTTACACCACGTCCACATATTTGCATATTCGCTTTTTCCCCTCCACTCCATGTATGTAGAATATCCAAGGTGGATATGTTAAGTTGTTGTCGGCCATGTCGTCCATCGCACTCAATAAAGTGCTTGCTTCTTTAAAGTATTCTGTCTCCTGTGCTGGAGTGAAGTGGAGTGGCACCCGGCTATTGTATTCAAAGTTCTTATATAAAGAATAATCTGCTCTTGTAAATGGAACTCGTATTTATTGCATGCCGTTATTACATGGTACACCGGAAAGAGAGAGACTTATGGGTAGCCTACATAGTTACCATAACACCGTATAGGTGGCAGCACAATGTTGTAACCAAGATTTCAATACACAACACAACAATTATGTTCATTAATTATTACTATTAGATAACTGCGATGGGTTATGACGTCTCCACTAAAGCACCGTCCGAA
>NW_014577550.1:28413-30329 GCF_000485595.1 Priapulus caudatus | reverse complement strand
AATTCGCTGGGATGAAATGGGAATGAACCAACGCTATGTTTCTTGCAGTTGCACAGTCGACCGCAAAAATATAACTTTTCACTTTCTGTGCACACTTTATCTACAACTTCAACCCGAAAGACTTTGGTCTCCTGAAACTACAAAATCTACAAATTACCGTATACATAAATTATTTATCAAGATTATATATCTAATATATGATAATATCATGAATAATAGTATAATTAATATATTAAGTATATAATATATAATAGTATTATATAATAATAATATAATTACTATATTTCATTATATTATATTATGTATTATGTGATATTATATTATATATAATCAAATTACCTATAGAAAATTACCCTTAGAAAATTGACTACTTACATTACGCCCACATATTTGCATATTCGCTTTTTCCCGTCCGATATCCAATAGAATATCCAAGGTGGATATGTTAGATTCGCATCAACCATGTCGTCCATCGCACTCAATAGAGGTCGCACGCAATTAAGGTATTCTGTCTCCTGTGCTGGAGTGAAGTCACTGGGCACCCGGCCACTGAATTGTTGCGTTTCGATTCTAAATCGCAACATGCTGCTGCCGCATAATCTGCCAAACTTCTTGCCCTCCCTCTGTACCAAGAATTTACTGTAACATAAAAAATCACAGAAATTAGAACTTAGATTCACAGAATTAGATAAAAAGAAAAATGGCCAAAATTTATAGAAATATCTTTAAAAATTTTGAAAATCGATATCGATCTCCGATGTCCGTCGAACTTTTGGAACCGGATAACCGTTGGAATCGGACAATATTTAGCGAAGTTATTGTCCGGAAACCTGTTGTGACAGACGGACAACGTTTTTTCTTCGAAAAGCCTACCCATTTTGGTTGAATTCCTGTATTTTGCAATTATATTTTTTGGTCTGCTTGAAAACCACCTGGTATGGAAACTCCAGTTTGGATTCATTCCTCCCTTCCCCGAAGATCTACAAAAGATAAAACAAGCGATTCACGTGTTTCAACTTGTTTCAAACAACAAAACATCTTTGCTGCGTTGTTCGGTTGCTTGGAGATTGGGGAAACTGTCAACAACATCGGAAAATTTCAACAACTGGAGGAGCTAGAGTTTATTTTGTCATATTCATGCCACGAAGTATTTGCTAGTAATTTAGTAGAAATTAGCGTTGCCTGTGAGCCTTTAAAGTGCTCCAATTTGAAATTTCTCCAGTTACTTGACTGCGCGTTCCCAACAAGAAAGAGGTAATCAGGTAATCAGGAACCTGAAAACCTGGAAAGTTACTTACTTGTATCTTCTTCATATCTGCCACCAGTCTTGCCTGTAGTAAACCTGTAACTGTGTAAAAACACCCCCTGAATTAAAATATTAAATGTTAACCCACCAATTTTTTAATTTAGGCCCCAGAACATTCGAAATGGCGAAATGTTTTTCGTTTGCCAACGGCCCGGCGGACGGACGGAGTGAAGGAATAATTATAATTAATAAATTCATTTTACATTTTAAAATCTTTAGAAACTTGCTAAACATGCTAATCATGATTAACTTCTCGTACTTAAATTAAAGTGACTGTTTCACGAAGCGTAATTAAATTTAATTAAGTTAATCACAATATTTAATTCTACTCAGGAGCATGTACTCTAATCATAATGCTAATAGCTGCAGGTGTCCTAAGGCGAGCTCAGCGAGGACAGAAACCTCGCGTAGAGCAAAAGGGCAAAAGCTCGCTTGATTTTGATTTTCAGTACGAATACAGACCGTGAAAGCGTGGCCTATCGATCCTTTTGACTTTAGGAGTTTTAAGCAAGAGGTGTCAGAAAAGTTACCACAGGGATAACTGGCTTGTGGCAGCCAAGCGTTCATAGCGACGTTGCTTTTTGATCCTTCGATGTCGGCTCTTCCTATC
>NW_014577550.1:25086-28403 GCF_000485595.1 Priapulus caudatus | reverse complement strand
CGTCCGAGCTCCCGCCGCCCGCTGCGGCGTCCGAGCTCCCGCTGCCCGCCGCGGCATCACACTGCCGTCAGATTGTGACGACGCGAGTGGTGAAGCGAATCCGCGCCCAGCTACGGTGGCGGCCTCTTGGATCAAGCGCTTGCTGCGCCGCCTGACTGATTTGGCAGCACTCGTGTAGACACCAGCAGGAGGAAGGAGGAATAGATGCATGAGGAAAGTTCCTCAAGCTGCTTCTCCCGCGCCCTCTTCTTCGCCTTCTTTCCCTACTTAGGACTACTTTGCGGGCTTTTGCGCGCACGCAGGAGCGTTAACGTGATAACGATCTTAGTCATCACACTGTCTCTACATATTAATGTAAATTATGTATAAACACAGAGACATGGTACCCATCTAATGCCGGTGGTGCGATATTTCTTTAGATTGGTGACACGTCTCTATATGCAGATAGCGTAGCAGAAGATGCTGACGAAGCGGATCCAGCTCCGCTATAGGGCCATCGTGAAGGTGAGGGCCACGCCCATACTGGCGAGGGCATACACACTGCTGACGCTCATCAAGTAAGCAAAGCTAGAGGCCGCCACCGTCGATGTTAGCAGCGCCAACATGAAAAAAAAACTTGCCGGCATCGGACACGTCTCTATATGCAGATAGAAATTATTAACAAATATTAGTGATTGCATGGGTTCTCATCTAAATCTTATACATTCTTCAAAGATGGTTAATCTGTACATATGTTACACAATGTGACATATATTATGTAATACATTGCCAAGTGTATTAATGTGTATCAATATTGTCTATTCATTCTGGTACATTCGGGATATGTATTATTTATCCAATTCTACATTATTATTATTTATCTTTAATGTATTTCTATGTAGTTAGAATATTAGGCCTATTGGTGCCATATAGACAAATAATTTGAGTTCATCCAGCTTAACACGTACACGAGGTCAAACAGCCAATCGCTGATACTTCTTAACAAAGTGACCCGGCCATGCTCTACGGTTCAGCCAGCTTGCCTTCTCGTGTTACTCAACCGCCTATCATCGCTATTCATTACTATTGCAAGCATAAATCTTACTACTGTCATCTGCAGGCACACGTTCATGTAAACTGCATGTTTACAATTCTTTATGAAATGAAAAGAGCGATAGGGACATCGTTATGAAATTGTACAATTTCTTACATCATGAGGATATTTTTGTCATTAACTGCTAGTTGTAATGCATCCTTGCATGCTATAGCTGCATGCAAATATTCTGCAGCTGGAGTCCTGAAAGGTACCAAGGCTTCTGCTTCACCGTCCACGGCTGCCCCAGGCATAGTTTAATACCCTCTGCTGCTACTGCTGAGCGGTTCTGCTACTGCCACAGGCTGACCCTCTGCTTCTACTACTGATGGTCCTGAGCTCTCTTGCGATGAGTCCAATTGTGCCCGCGTTCACGCTTCCTGGGCACGGTTCTCGGGTACCAAGGCTTCTGGTTCACCGTCCACGTCTGGTCTGCCTGGTGGCTTCTTTTATTTTTTTGTGTTGCCCACTTATCCCCCCTTTTCGTTTTCTTCTTTTCGCCTTTCTCCAGATTCCAGATTCCAGATTCCAGAGGGGTGCCTCCTCCTCCTCTTCTTCAGCTTCCTCCAAAGCTTTATATAAATATTTACATTTCAATACCCAAGTAATTTTACCAGCCAGCAATTTTCCCAACCTTTTCCACAGATTTAAAAAAAATTGAATATTGAATTTATTTTATTTTATTGAATTGAATTGATTTGAATTTGAATTGAATTTATATTATAAATACCACAAGGCAGCAACAAATAATTTTGCTCTACTGACCTTGAGCTGCTGCTGCTGCTGCTGCTGCNGCGCAAAAATGATTGGCAATATTGCTTAGGGTCACGAACGGAAATTGCATGAGAAAGTATCTCACCGTTGGTCGGCGCTAGTGTCGCGCGTG
This sequence comes from Priapulus caudatus, assembly GCF_000485595.1. NCBI lineage: Eukaryota > Metazoa > Priapulida > Priapulimorpha > Priapulimorphida > Priapulidae > Priapulus > Priapulus caudatus. The sequence continues at coordinate 26,445 of NW_014577550.1, read as the reverse complement.
ACCCAACATATAGGTCAAGTGTCCCATCTTATTACCATTGGAAATGATTATCCATAGGCGGCCATACTTACGAATAAATTCCCATAATTCAGCAGAAGTTTTTTTTACAAATAACAATGCCATCCTCTGAATCCAAGTCGCAAGTTACACCATATATGTTATTAACAAAAAAATTAAAAAGAAAATTAACCAACAATTCTTTTCATCGCTTCCCCTCATACTTGTACAGCGGTTCCTTACAACATACACTCTAATTGCTCAAGCCCCCCAGAGTGCATGAATTAGTCTTTATCTCTCCAAAAATCGAAACACAACTCAGCACCAAATAAAAAAATTGGCTTCTTATTTTAACCATAAATGTCCCGCCAGGTGGCCGCTAGATATACCCCTTCCTACTGCAGTGGTGAAGGTACTCATAAGATGACAGCTGCTGATGCCTTGCCATACAGTTTCGATGTCCCACGGCGCGGACACCAGCCGACGACAACGGGCGAGTTAGGCTGTCCGCAGGCTTACCAGCTACTGCCTCAACAAACAGCTACACCTATTTTGACGCCGACACTCGAAGTGCTCGAGTAAAGAAACAACACATGATTCTTATTATAATCGATGTTCAAATATAGCACTTATATTAGTCTTCATAAGCTTCATGCTATAGGTCAGCTTGCGCCCCACGCAAATCTGACATACAGTGTTAACTTTAAACCCATTAACTAGAAACAGGGAATAAATACGATTTATTATAAGCAGGGTAACGTCTCGTGTGCGCCATCCAGCATAGTCGCAGACGGCAGTTGTAACCGTTCATATAAAAACACGTTCAGGTAACGCGTTCATATAAAGTATACATTGATGCCAGCTCAGTCAACCGGTGCTAGAATCTACTTCCGTGCCATGTAGAAACGCTACTAGTTCAACCTATTTGTGCACTGCACTATAATCGCAAGTCTAATAATGTGCAAGTACTTGCTAATTTTATGAAGAATCGATTCAACAAATTGGACTACTAGCACATTCAGCATTACAATTTCGGACTTATACACTCCTCCGACAATGCGTCATCGCAATTGTCACTGATAGCGAGGAGCCGCGAATCGCGTGTTTTCGTTCTCGTGCCGATGGTTGATAGAACAAGAAAATACACACCACCTCTGCACGGAACTTGGCTCCTCATCGACACGTATTCATTCACATAAATACATTGTACTAGTTATCCCATGGTTTACTATTTTATCATAGTTTAACCATATAGCAATTAACCATATCTCGTAACACACGCTACAGAAACGACTAACAAGGGAATCCTTGCATCCCCCCATGCACCGGGACTGGCGTGTAAGGCTCTCAACAACAACAACA
>NW_014577550.1:19528-22105 GCF_000485595.1 Priapulus caudatus | reverse complement strand
GTTCGATACTCTCCGACGCACCGGATGTGGTATCAGCCGTTCGAAAATGCACTACGCACGTATCGTCGGCGGAAGCCGGGTCCTTGCGGATCCCTCGAGAAAGCTCCCGTTTGCGACATCGAGCACGGTTGAATTCGAACGACCACGTTTGCGGGTCCACCCGTTTGCCTCTGAGCGGTTTCACGTACTCTTGAACTCAAAGTTGAAAAGAACTTTGAAGAGAGTTTCGCCGGCGTGAACTGTGGTGTTTAGGAGAGCATTTCCGTCGACGTTCGAGTTGCTCCGTCCTCCTGACCGGGGCCCTTTCCTACGAAGGGTGCAAGGCCCGTATTGCCACTCGTCGTCGTCGGTATTCGCCTCCTTTGAGTCGGGTTGTTTGGGATTGCAGCCCAAAGTGGGTGGTAAACTCCATCTAAGGCTAAATACTGACACGGGACCGATAGCAAACAAGTACCGTGAGGGACTAACAAGGATTCCCCTAGTAACGGCGAGTGAACGGGGAAGAGCCCAGCACCGAATCGCGTCGACGTTCTTTTCCTCCGCTTAGTAATATGCTTAAATTCAGCGGGTAGTCACGCCCGATCTGAGGTCGTTATGATCGTTTTTTGGTGAAGAACACGGTGACGCCGCCGTCGCCGCCCTGCCGCTGCTGCTGTGCTGTTGCCACGTCTGTCTGCTGTTGGCTGCTGGAAGCCGAGAATGCTTCGCGCGAGCAACACGTAACGAGGCGGCCATCTGCGCTGCCGACGCTGTGCGGTGCACGNGCAGCTAGTCTGTTTATATGTATGTCAGTGTGCATGTATATGAATATCTGCGTGTATGTGCGTGAGTTTTTGACATTTGTCTGTCTGCGTGTATATATGTGTGCGCGGGTGAGCGTGTGCGTGTGCGTGTGCGCGTGGGCGGGTGTGTGTGCGGGTGCATGTATATGTGTATGTGTATGTGTGTGTACGTCTGCGTGTGTGTGTACACGTGTATGTGTACGTGCNATGAAAGTAGTGGTATTTCACCGGCGGCCGAAGCCTCCCACCTATTCTACACCTCTCATGTCTCTTCACAGAGTCGGACTAGAGTCAAGCTCAACAGTTTGACCTAGGTCCTGGGGAAGGGCAAAGGTCACGTGTTTTTTTTACGTTTCAGGACCTTCTCTTTCATTTGGCTATTGAAGTTGTCTATGGGGGAAACCTTGGGGGAGGGGGTCGGAGAAAACGCACCTGCGCTGCCCACCCACTCGTTCCCCAAATTTCAAAAACTCCGTTTTAACTCGAATTTTTTTGTGGAGCAGCTTGAGGTGATGCTGTTCCATGATCCGTGCCATAATTGTGAAATATTTTCATAAGTATAACGATTCAGCTACTTTCAGCAAAATTCAGCATATTCAACGTTGATTCAGCACGCACAAGTGCTTTTCAACACCATTTCAGCAGTCTTCCCGAAATTGATTTTTACCTATTCGCCTCCAAATTTTGACCACTATCGGCGAGGGTTGCGCAAATCTAAAGCTGAACGTTTGTTTTAAAGAAAATTAAGTAGTTACCATTATTTTACATAATAACTGAGCTTGATTATCTGGTGAATCCCCCGTGCGGGCGCACATGTGCGTTTCCTCACACCGTTCCCCACTCAAAATTTGTTCTATTCGCTTCCAAATTTTGCACACATATAGACAGTTGTTCGTAAATCTCATGCGTTTTGTTTGTTTTAACAATACTATGTGAATTGTCGCGTCAAATCAATAAAACAAACAATTATTGGTCAATCTACAGACAAATATACGATGTTTGGTCGCACATATGCGTTTCCCCAGACCGTTCACCACTTCAAATTAATCTATTCGCGTCAAAATTTTGCACACATATAGACAGCTGTTCGTAAATCTCATGCGTTTTGTTTGTTTTAACAATACTATGTGAATTGTCGCGTTAAATCAATAAAACAAACAATTATTGGTCAACGTACAGGCAAATATACGATGTTCGGTCGCACATATGAGTTTCCCCAGACCGTTCCCCACTTCAAATTAATCTATTCGCTTCAAAATTTTACACACATATAGACAGATGTTCGGAAATCTCATACCTTTTGTTTGTTTAAAGAAAACCATATGAGTTGTTGCGTTAAATCAATAAAACGAACGATTATTGGTCAACGTACAGGCAAATATATGATATTCGGTCGCACATGTGCCTTTCCCCATACCGTTCCCCACTTCAAATTTACTCTATTCGCTTCAAACTTTTACACACATATACACAGATAGTCATAATTCTCATATTCCTTGTTTGCTTTAGCGGAAACTTGTGAATAGACGCGTTAAATCAATAAAAACATACGATTATTGGTAAACGAGCTGGAAAATAACCGAAATTGTCTGTCTGTGTGTATGTGTATATGTGTGCGCGGGTGAGCGTCAGCGTGTGCGTGTGGGTGTGTGTGTGCGTGTCTGTGTGCGGGTGAATGTATATATGTATGTGTATGTGTGTGTACGTGTGCGTGTCTTTACTTATTCGATGAAGCGGAAAGCGAGCCTCGCGGCTCTTTATTCTCGAATTAAACCGTCGGTGTAGTGCCGACGGC